>NW_027506897.1:305000-465000 GCF_052324685.1 Brachyhypopomus gauderio
AAAACACAGTTAGTTGCTTCATCGTCTAAACTTGTCATTCTCAGGTCTGCTGAAGAACAACAATCAGCTGTGTTGACCAGTCCAACAGCCAAGTTACAACCAAAGAACCCACGACCAGGCCCACTAGCTGAAAGACAGTTACAACCAAAGAACCCACGACCAGGCCCACCAGCTGAAAGGCAGCCAATGTGTGGTACGGATGCTATGAATGCATATTATGCCGAGATGTTAACAAAACAGGAAGAGAGTGAATTCCTGTCATTAAGCAAGGTTTTGGGCACAAACCCCAAGTGTTCGTCCTAGGGATGGTGTCCACTTGTTGTAAACAAGAAAACAAGTTCAGTTCAGACTTCTAGTCCTCTCAATAAAATCGAAGGAGAGACATTTGCAACTTCAAACATGTCTGAAAAGGCATTTGTTCAACCTTTAACGGCCTCGCTGAGTAGTCATGAAAGATTGAGTAACATCCTTCAATGTCAAAATGAGATAACATCCCTTCTTGTTAAGCAGCAACAATGTTCTACTCTCCCGCATAGAGACATCCCAATCTTCAATGGTGATGTTTTATTGTACCGGCCATTCCTCAGAGCGTTTGAAAATGTGATTGAGCCAAAGACTGATAATAGCGCAGATAGGCTGTATTTCCTTGATCAGTACACAAGTGGGCATCCCAAAGCTCTTGTCAGGAGTTGTCTTCACATGAGCCCAGACACAGGATATCAAAGGGCAAAATCCTTGCTACTGGAACAATATGGTGATGAATTCAAAATATGTTCTGCTTACATAAAGAAAGTATTAGAATGGCCTGATGTTAAAACAGAGAACTTTAAAGCATTACAAGGCTTTGTGATTTTTTTAAGGAGTTGCTGTAATGTGATGGAAGAAATTAGATATTCTCATGAAATTAATTTGTTCTCAAATATGAAGCTCTTGATCATGAAGCTGCCATATAAACTCAGAGAAAGATGGCGTTCCTTTGTGTGTGAGTTTCAGGAGAATCAAAATAGCAGACCTCAGTTTATAGATCTTGTTGCATTCTTGGAAAGGCAAGTGAGGGTGCTTTCTGACCCCGTATATGGGGACATCCAGGACAGGACGAAGCTCTGCTTACTCCTAGAAGGATCCTAGAAAGTAAAGTGTGTCTTTTTTCTCTCATTCATTGGCTCCTTTCGTATTATATCATTTAAATGTTTTGTTGTAAACTAAACATTTAGGGGCCGGATGTGTAGGAGGCAAAACGGTTATTCATGTGTATATGTTTTTGTTTTTCATGTGTTCTTCTTTTTTGTTTGAGTGTGCTCCACCTATTGGTTGCAGTGGATGGGCCACGTGGATAAGAACAGGTGTTGCTACCTGGAGGGCGTGGCCAACAGGACAAAAAATAATCACTACAGACACAATTATAGACAGTGTTACAGACAGTATTATAGACATAATTATAGACACTGTTATAGACAGTGTTATAGACAATATTATAGACACTGTTATAGACAGTATTATAGACACAATTATAGAGAGTGCTATAGACACAATTATAGAGAGTGTTATAGACAGTGTTATACACAAAATTATAGAGAGTGTTATAGACAGTATTATAGACACAATTATAGAGAGTGTTATAGACACAATTATAGAGAGTGTTATAGACAGTGTTATAGACACATTGAAAATTTGTCTGATAAATGCTCGCTCTGTGGCTAACAAGGCTCACGTTTTAAACGATTTGTTCCTAAAGGAGAATTTGGATTTTTTATTCCTAACTGAAACGTGGCAGCGGAACTTGGAATTTATTCACTTAAACAAATTATGTCCTACTGACTGTTCGTTTATTGGGACTCCACGTCTGTCTGGCCGTGGTGGAGGACTTGCGGTGGTCTGGAGGAACCGATATTCTTCTCAATTAGTGAGCAAAGATAATTTTGCCACTTTTGAACTGCAAGTGACTAAAGTCGGTAGGCTTAAGCCATTTTATTGATTTTTAATTTATCGACCACCAGGTCCAGCTGGTCAGAATTTTCAGATCTTCTGACCTCGATCATTAAGTTGGACAGAGTGTTATTACTTGGGGACTTTAATTTGCATATTGATGACGACTCAGATTGTTTGGCCACAGAATTTCTTAATATTACGCAATCTTTTAATTTCAAGCAGTTTTATTAGCAGCTACTCATATTGGTGGTCATACTTTAGATCTTGTCTTCTCACTGGGGCTAGAAATTGATCACATCAGTTGTGAAGACCTTTTAATCAGTGATCATAAATGTATTTTTTTTTTTATCTTTCTAGTAATGTTGCCCCCTACATCATAGAAACAAGTTGCAGTCTCGTTTCATAACCCCAAAATCAGTTGGTCGTTTTTCAGCCCAATTTTCTTGTGATTTTATTAGGAGCTGTAATGATGTTGAGTTTTTAACACAGGCATTTAACAAGCAGTGCTCTTTTATATTAGATGAAGTGGCACCATTAAAAGCTAGGTCCACTACTTTCAACAAGGCAGCTCCATGGATAAATGATGAGGTTCGCTTTTTAAGACAGAAGTGTCACAGGTCTGAGAGACTATGGAAATCTACTAAGTTAGAAGTGCATCACTTGTATCTTAAAGACTTACGTTCTTCATTTAATGCGTTAGTAAAAGATGCTAGGTCTACCTATTTTGCTAATTTAATTTCATCATCAAAGAGAAATCCCAAGGTGATTTACTGGCAGCAGTTTCACCAGTATTATACCCTATTTTTACAGTATGGATACTGTAATTACAATTACAGCATAATACTGTAAACACAATCTACACAATATTACTGTTTTTTTTAACCCTACAGCAATTTACTGTTAATTTCTGTTACAGCTAACAAAACTCTGTATACAAAAACAACAGCTCAAAGGGCAGCGGTAGCTCAGTGGTTAAGATGTTGGTGTTGCAATCCAAAGGTCCTGAGTTCGAATCCCCCCCTCCTCCTAGCTGCCGGGCCCCTGAGCAAGACCCTTAACCATCAATGGCTGGGTTTATATTTATGGCATTTGGCAGACACCCTTATCCAGAGCAACTTACATTTTAATCTCATTTTTATACAAGTGAGCAATTGCGGGTTAAGGGCCTTGCTCAGGGGCACCTCAGTCATGGCCTAAGGTCTGGGAATCGAACCCACGACCCTCCGGTCACAAGACCAGTTCCCTAACCACCAGGCCATGACTGCCCTTATATAAAATTCTAGCCTAAGTATTTTTCTAATATTTTTTGTTAGCTTCGTACGGTTAGCTAAAAACTTAGATTAGGTTTTCAGGTCCACGATGTAACTTGCACCACAATGCAGTGTTACAACTGCTAAAACACTCAAGCAAGTAGAAAAAAATAGGGAAAAAACTCAGGATTTTCTAATCTCCCAGCAGCCATTGCTAATTACAGTTAATTACTGTAATTAGGAAATGCTCAAAAGGGGGCGCTCGAATTACAGCAAAGATACCCACAATGCTTATCAGTCCACAGAAACTTACTGTATATGAAGTATACAGTAGTTTACTGTCAGATTTTCCCTGTAAATTTATAGTCCTGTTAAAGAGCAGTAAATTACCAATTTTCTGTTTGTATTAACAGTAGAGTGCTGTTTTCAAAAATAACAGGTTAATACTGTTGGAATTCTGCTGTAAATTAACAGCAATTTTTTACAGTGTAGCTATTATAAATTTGTCACTGTCTACAGGCTGCGTTCCAGCATATTTTAAACATGCTACTGTTCAGCCTCTGATAAAGAAACCAAATTTAGACCCAGATGTCGTAAAGAATTACAGGCCTATATCTAAACTTCCTTTTTAGCTAAAATTTTAAAGAAGGTAGTGTCTAATCAACTCAAAGATGCACTAGAAAATAACAATATATACGATTATTTCCAGTCAGGATTTCGAAAGTGGTACTCTACAGAGACATGTCTTCTGAGGGTCTCTAATGATCTGTTAATGTCAGCTGACGCAGGTGAGTGCTCTGTATTAGTGCTACTTGACCTTAGTTCAGCTTTTGATACCGTGGATCATCAAATTCTGATTAATAGGCTACGTGATTTGGTCGGTATACTGTATCTGGTACAGCACTTGCCTGGTTTACATCATATCTCACTGATAGAAGCTTCTCTGTGACTATTGCTGATTTTGTGTCTCAGTCTTCTCCTCTGTCTTGTGGGGTTCCACAGGGTTCGGTTTTGGGGCCCTTGTTGTTCTCTCTGTATATGTTGCCCTTGGGTCAGATTATAAAAAGTTTTAAAGTAGCTTATCATTTGTTTGCTGATGATATCCAGCTCTACTTTTCATTTAAACCTAGTGAGGTCCAGAGTTTGCAGAGGCTAATAGACTGCGTGGATGCTGTCAAGGAATGGACAACAAAAAACTTCCTGCAGCTAAATGCTGAAAAAACTAAAGTTTTAATTGTTGCTCCTCAAAAAATTATTACATTAATTAGGGTAAATATTGGGTCGCTGTCCCCTGCAGTCCACTCAAACCTGAGGAATTTGGGAGTTGTATTTGATCAGTCGCTGTTGTTGGACGCGCATGTTAAACAGTTGTCAAGATCTTGTTTCTTCCATTTAAGAAACATCAGTAAATTGAGGAGGGTAGTTTCAGATTCAGAGCTGGAGATGCTTGTGCATTTATCTCAACTCACATTGATTACTGTAACGCTCTTTTCTCTTCACTTACAATATCAGCCCGTGACCGTTTACAGATGATTCAAAACGCCGCAGCAAGACTACTTACTACATCTAACAGACGCTCGCATATCACTCCTCTGTTAATATCTTTACACTGGCTTCCTGTTGAATACAGGATCCAGTTTAAAATATTAACACTTACTTATAGAGCATTGCATGGCCACGCCCCTAATTATATATAGATTGTAATTATATAGAGCATTGCATGGCCACGCCCCTAATTATCTGGTTGATCTTCACCCATATGTACCAGCTCGTTCTCTTAAATCGAGTGATTTGAATTCACTGACTGTTCCACGTTCTCACTTAGACTCGTGGAGATCGAGCTTTTGCGGTCATTGCTCCCAAACTGTGGAATGCACTGCCCCTGTCTTTAAGATTGGCTGTGTCTGTGGAATCTTTTAAGAAGCACTTAAAGACCTACCTGTTTAAACAGGCATTTGGATAAATGGACCAGGCAGAAAAACATTTTGTCTTCGTGAATTATGTGTTGTTTTATTTATATATTGTGTGGTGTTTTATATAATTTAGATGTATTGTGTATATGTAAAGCACTTTGTGGCCTTTGTCTGAGAAAAGTGCTATATAAATAAATTTTACTTACTTACAATTATAGAGAGTGTTATAGACACAATTATAGAGAGTGTTACAGACAGTATTATAGAGAGTGTTATAGACACAATTATAGAGAGTGTTATAGACACAATTATAGAGTGTTATAGACACAATTATAGAGAGTGTTATAGACAGTATTATAGAGAGTGTTATAGACACAATTATAGAGTGTTATAGACACAATTATAGAGTGTTATAGACACAATTATAGAGAGTGTTATAGACAGTATTATAGAGAGTGTTATAGACACAATTATAGAGAGTGTTATAGACACAATTATAGAGTGTTATATACACAATTATAGAGAGTGTTATAGACAGTGTTATAGACACAATTATAGAGAGTGTTATAGACAGTGTTATAGACACAATTATAGAGAGTGTTATAGACAGTGTTATAGACACAATTATAGAGAGTGTTATAGACAGTGTTATAGACACAATTATACAGTGTTATAGACAGTGTTATAGACACAATTATAGACACTGTTATAGACAGTGTTATAGACACAATTATAGAGTGTTATAGACAGTGTTATAGACACAATTATAGAGAGTGTTATAGACAGTATTATAGACACAATTATAGAGAGTTTTATAGACAGTATTATAGACACAATTATAGAGAGTGTTATAGACACAATTATAGAGAGTGTTATAGACAGTGTTATAGATAGTATTAGAGGTTGGAATAGAGCACTAGAAATTGCGTTATTTGCATTATAGAGTTTTTACTTATCAATAAGAAAACAGGAAAATAAGAGTCAAGATGATTTCTAAATATGTAATAATAATGTAATTTAATATAATAATAATATAATAGCATAGTAATAATATTAAAATATAATAATAATCATCATCATCATCTGTTTGTTTGTCTTCACTGGTTGTCTCAGTGTCACTGCAGCGCTGGAACTCAGGGGAGACGCTCATTACCTTCCTGTAGAATTCATTTATAATGGGGTCAAATTTAGGACATTCAGTAAGAAAGTGCAGCTCTGTCTTCACCATTGAGAGATCACACTGGGAACACAGTCTGGTCTCTCTGTGTAACCAGCTCTGTCTGCACCACTGAGAGATCACAGTGGGATCACAGTCTGATCTCTCTGTGTAACCAGCTCTGTCTCCACCACTGAGATATCACAGTGGGAACACAGTCTGGTCTCTCTGTGTAACCAGCTCTGTCTGCACCACTGAGAGATCACAGTGAGAACACAGTCTGGTCTCTCTGTGTAACCAGCTCTGTCTCCACCACTGAGAGATCACAGTGAGAACACAGTCTGGTCTCTCTGTGTAACCAGCTCTGTCTGCACCACTGAGAGATCACAGTGGGAACACAGTCTGGTCTCTCTGTGTAACCAGCTCTGTCTCCACCACTGAGAGCTCACAGTGGGAACACAGTCTGGTCTCTCTGTGTAACCAGCTCTGTCTCCACCACTGAGAGATCACAGAGGGAACACAGTCTGGTCTCTCTGTGTAACCAGCTCTGACTGTGTCGGCCAATTTCAAGGACCAGACTGAGCTCACTGAGCCATTATCATCATCATCCTCAGTTTCTTCTCAATTATTGTTGTCATGTAGGTCACTAATGTGTAGTCTCAATTTAGGGTCAAATAGCATTGGAGTTTGTGTTGTGTAGTTTGTCTCTCTCTCCCTCTCAATCCCCCACCTCTCTCCCCCTCTCTCTTTCTCTTTTTCTCTCTCTCTCACTCTTACTTTCCCCTTCTGTCCATCTATTAGGTAACATTCAGGTTGTATTCTGTATGCTGCATTTCTGTCATTTCTAGCATGTATTGTCTCATATAACCAGTTGTAATGTGCAGTTGTGTTATGCTAATCAGTCTTGTGTTATAGGAAATGTGTGTGAATCTCTGTTGTTCAGATAACATCATGTAATGTAGATGCTAAAGTCAGTAATTGTATTAAATTGGTTATGCATATTCATGACCTTACACCAACACATTATTATTTCTAATTTATCTGTTTCAAATGTTGGTGGGAGGGATCAATAACCCCAGTACAGAAACTCCATAAAATGTTACAAGTCTTATTATGATTTTGTACTGATTCTATGATGCTTTTGGGAAAGCCCCCCAGTGCTGTAATGTGTTTATAAAAATACTCACTCAGCTTTTCTGGATGCTGTGACCACTGACATCAGTCTCAATAGACCTTCCTCTGATGGGTAATATTTACTCAGGACAAACTCATCTAGCTTCTCTTCTGAGTTCAGCAACACAAACACCAGAGCTGACCACTGATCAGGAGAGAGTTTTGCTCTATGGAGACGACGGACACCTCCTCTGTTCAGGTATGTTTGGACTTCCTGCACTAGAGAATGATCATTCAGTTCATTCAGACAGTGGAACAGATTGATGGATTTCTCTGGAGAGAGATTCTCCCTGATCTTCTCCTTGATGTACTTGACTGTTTCCTCTGTGCTGTGAGAGCTGCTTCCTGTCTGTGTCAGTAGACCTCTTAAGAGAGTCTGATTGGACTCCAGTGAGAGACCCAGAAGGAAGCGGAGGAAAAGGTCCAGGTGTCCATTCTCACTCTGTAAGGCCTTGTCCACTGCATTCTTAAGGAACTCAGACATTGTTGATATTTTAATGTCATGTAGGTCTGCAGTGGTTTGATGTTCCAGCACATTTGTGTTGTTGGAGATGAAGGAGAGAAATGCATAAAAAGCAGCCAGAAACTCCTGAACACTCAGATGTACAAAGCTGAACACCTTCTCCAGGTGCAGTTCAAACTCCTTTCTGAAGATCTGGGTACACACTCCTGAGTACACCAACACTTCTTTGACATCAATGCCACACTCTCTCAGGTCTTCCTCATAGAAGATCAGGTTGCCCTTTTCCAGCTGTTGGAAAGCCAGTTTTCCCAGTGCCAGAACAATATTTCTAGTCTGGTGAGGATCAGTTATTCCATGGTACTTTCTGTCCTTGTATTTGATGTGAAACTTCAGGAAGTGTGTGAACATCTGAGTCAGAGTCTTGGGGATCTCTCCACTCTCTGCTTCACCCAACATCCTCTCTAGAACAGTGGCTGCAATCCAACAGAAGACTGGAATGTGGCACATGATGTAGAGGCTTCTTGATGACTTCATGTGTGAGATGATTTTATTGGCCAGGATCTGATCACTGATTCTCTTCCTGAAGTACTCCTCTCTCTGAGGGCCACTGAACCCTCGTACCTCTGTTACCTGGTCAACACACTCAGGAGGGATCTGATTGGCTGCTGCTGGTCGAGAGGTTATCCAGAGGAGAGCAGAGGGAAGCAGATTCCCCATGATGAGGTTTGTCAGCAGCACGTCCACTGAGGTCGACTCCGTTATGTCTGATAAGCTCTCATTATTATGGAAATCTAGAGGAAGTCGATACTCATCTAGACCATCAAAGATAAAAATGACTTTATAAGCATCCCAGTCTATTAACTGTAATGTTTTTGTTTCTGAGAAAAAGTGATGAAGCAAATCCATCAGATTCTTTTCCCTCTTTATCAAATTCAGCCCCCTAAAAGGAAGTGGAAATATGAAGTGGATGTCCTGATTGGCTCTTCCTTCAGCCCAGTCCAGAATGAACTTCTGCACAGAGACTGTTTTCCCAATTCCAGCAACTCCTTTAGTCAGCACTGTTCTTATGGTTTTGTCTTTAAAGAGGTCATTACATTTGATGGGTGTCTCCTGTGTTGCTGGTCTCCTGGATACTGTCTGAATCTGTCTCACCTCATGTTCATTATTGACATCTCCACTCCCTCCCTCTGTGATGTATAGCTCTGTGAAGATTTTATTCAGAAGGGTTGAGCATCCATGATCTGAGATTCCTTCATTAATTTTTTTATATTTCTCCAGTAATTTGAGTTTGAGCTTTTGCTGATATGCAGATATCATCTCTAAAACAACAGAAACACATGATTACAGTAATTTAATTTGTTTGCACTAAACCCACATGAACTATGCCACCTTCAGATATGCTGATAGTAAATAGTAAAAATGTATTTATTTGACATCAAGATCAATAATCTATATGGTCATGGTCTGGTGGTTAGGGAATTGTGGGTTGTGACCGGAGGGTCGTGGGTTTGATTCCCAGGCCTGATGCCATGACTTGAGCAAGACACCTAACCCCAACTGCTCCCTGGGTGCTGGGCTAGGGCTGCCCACCGCTCTGGACATGTGTGCACCACAGCCCCCTAGTAATCACTAGTGTGTGTGTGTGTGTGTGTGTGTGTTCTGACTGCACAGATGGGTAAATGGAGAGGACAAATTTTGATTGCGGTGCAAATCACAATTGACATGAAATGTGGCAACTATAATGTTCTCACAAATAATTCTTCTGCGAGCATTTAAATGCTGAAGGCTCTTCTAAAGTCTTTTTAGTATGTGCTAATGGCTGTATGCTGCCTCCGCGCTGCGTTTCTAGCTTGCAGAACTAGACAGCTAGTTAACCGTTGAACGATGAGTCTCAATAAAATACAAGTCATGCTTTTCTTGTGTTTATTTGTCCAGACACATCACATGTTCTTTGAGGTAAAACTACAACAAGAAAAAATAAGGAAAAATACATAAATTCCACATAACGCATGTTACAACAACGCAGTTGACTAACTTGGAAAGCTAGCTTATTTATGATCGACACAACAAGTGCTAGCATACTACACCGTTTAGCATATAAAACTTATGAAATTAAGAAACGAATAAATTCGCTATTTAGAAGGAAGATACACACATCAAAACAAAGAATACACTCAAAAATACCATCTAACCCTCAGGAGTGATAGAGAGCTGTTTCTGCTGCCTTCCAAAACGTGCTTGCTCGAAGCTGTTGGTCTCAAATCAAAAACTGGAAACCGAAACTTAAAATAAAATCACAACCTTTTAACTACCCTCTAGGTGGCAGTAGGCTACTAAAATGTTGGATGGCAGTAAGTTTCAAAATAAATTTACTATTTATGCCTTCCTTATGAAGGACAGACCACTCCCCACTTGGTATATTGTTAATATGCCACTATAAGCTTTATTTAACTCAAAATTACACTTTCTCTAAGGGTTAACAAACTTTCAACTTTTCTCAGATAGGAGGACTACAATCTCTGAGATGGGTCTTAAAAACACTTTAACGGCTCCTTACTTTACAATGTTCACTTCCACCTTACGGATCTTTTTAGCACTTTGAGATTTGCTTCAAATGTAAAGTGCGTTACAAATAAAATGTATTATTATTATTATTATTTTTGTCACCGCTCAGCAAAGTGTTGAGAACCACTCTCACTGGTCATTCTTTCCTATGGGCCTGGCTGTCTTTGAGCAAGACGTCGCCGCTCTTCACATTTGGTCTTTCGTCTGTCCACTTTCGGCGGCCCTGTAGGGTGGACAAATAGTCTGTTCTCCATCTCTTCCAAAATGTGTTTGCGAGGAATTGAACATGCTTCCACTGCTTTCCGAGCAAGTGCGCCATCTGGAAGTTTCCTGAAGGAGCTGCGACTGTACTTGTGGTAACTTGCACACGAAAGGAACCACACAACACAGGTTTCCACTTTCACTTTTTATCTGAAGCGTAGATAAAAGAAACCAGATTAACAGACTCGGAGAAAAACTACACAACCTGCCTACGGAATGTATATCTTCTACTTGCCCACTTAAGTACTCATACGTTTCCTCGCCTCGGGCGCCCCCTACTGGTAAGAAGTAATATGGCACTGTCTCCTGCTGACCCTCAGTTATCACAGGTGTCTGAGTTTTGGGGAACTCCTGTACAGCTGTCACAACAGGGGTCTGTGGTGTCTGTGAGTCGGTGTGGAACTGCAGTCACTGGAGTTTCCAACAACTTCACCAATGAAAACACAGTCTCTGGAGGCACATAAGTGGTGACTGGTGTCTCGGGTAATGGCAGGCGACTGAGAGCATCGGCATTTGCATTGTCTTTTCCTGCCCTGTACTCAATGGTGTATTGGTAGGCTGACAATATTAGTGCCCAACGTTGGAGTCTAGCTGAGGCAAGTGGTGGAATGCAGCGTGTCTCCCCAAACAAACTCATCAGTGGTTTATGGTCTGTGTGAATTTTGAAAGGACGACCATAGAGGTATTGATGGAAACACTTAACTGCAAACACAACTGCCAGACCTTCCTTGTCTAACTGCAAGTACCCCTTCTCTGCAGCCGTCAACGTGTGTGAAGCAAAGCCAATAGGTTTCTCTGATCCATCTTCTATCACGTGGGACAACACTGCCCCCACCCCATACGGCGAGGCATCACAGGAGAGGGTCACCTCCTTGTCTGGATCAAAATGCACCAGCAGTTTCGCGGACTGGAGCAGTTCTTTTACCTTCTTGAACGCCTTTTCTTGCTCCACACACCACTGCCACTTTGTCATTGTGCAGTAGTTTGTATAATGGCGCCAAGACTTTTGAGAGGTCCTGCAGGAATTTGCCGTAATAATTCACCAACTCCAGAAAGGATTTGAGTTCAGTGACACTCTTGGGGCTCGGAGCTTTCTTGACAGCCCGCACTTTGTCTTCCACCGGGCAAATGCCCTCAGCCGTGATTTTGTGTCCTAGGTACGTGACACTCTGAGCCATGAACACGCATTTGTCCCTTTTTAGTCTCAACCCTGCATCTGAGAGTCTCTATAGCACCTGCTAAGATATTCGGCCTCTGTAGCACCTGTAATGAGCAGATCATCCAGGTAGCAGACTACGTGTGGGATGCCCTGCAACAAACTGTCCATTGTCCTCTGGAAAATGGCAGGGCTGGATGCCACTCCAAATACTAAGCGGTTGAATTTGAACAATCCCTTGTGCGTGTTAATAGTGACAAACTCCTTGGACTCCTCGTCTAGCAGCAATTGCTGATAGGCATGGCTCATGTCCAATTTGGTGAATGACTCGCCCCCAGCCAGGATTGCAAACAGGTCATCCACCCGCGGCAACGGGTACTCCTCCTGCTTTCTATTTCTATGCGCTCCAGCTCCTCCTCCACTTTCTGTTTCATGGCATAGGGTACCACTCTGGGCTTGTAGAAACGTGGTGTGGCATTGGGGTCAATATGGAGTTTCACTGTCATTCCCTTGAGTGTGCTCAGCTCTTTTCTGAACACCTCACTGTACCACTTCAGAACGTCCTCTGTTGTTCCTGTATACTTCACCTCATGCCAGTTCAGCCTGATTTTCCTGAGCCAGTCACGGCCCAAAAGACTGGGCCCACTACCTTTGGCCACCACTAGCCGTCCCTCCGACGTCTGATTTCCCACTTCAATGCTTATTTTTAGCACTCCCAGATGGGGAATGGCTTGCCCAGTATATGTCCTCAGCTGGAGCTTTGATGGAGTCAGAGGCGGTGGGTTTGACCTCCATGTCCTCTTGTAGGTCTCCTCGCTGATGACTGACGCTGTTGCTCCTGAATCAATCTCAAATTTGACATACTGCCCCCTGTACTGTGATTGTGGCATAATATGGCATAGGTGGCTCCTCATCGGTGTCCACTGCAAACATGTTAAAAGAGCACATGGCCTCTTCACTTGCTTCCTCTACATGGTGTGTGTCAGCCTGCTTTTGCTTTCCTTGCCATTTCTCAGTCTTTTTGTTTTTAGCACCTCGGCATTTTGTTTCTAAATTTCCTTTTTTCTTGCAGCCATGGCAGACAGACTCCTTGAATTTGCATTCGTTTGCATAGTGTGCCCCTCCACACCGAAAACATTCAACTGGCTTGCCAGCTCTCGAACTGACTTCCTTTACCTGATGCACTGCCACAGGTTGCGGCCCTTCATGCCCTTTTTGAATGCCCTTAGCATTGCTAGCAGCCGTCTCCGTGCCCTGTGAAATCTCTAACGCTTTTTTGAAAGTCAATGTTGGTGCTATCTCACTCAGCAAACGGCGCTGAATCACCTCATCATTTATGCCGCATACCAGCCGGTCACGTAGCATATCATCTAGCACCGCTCCGAAATCACAGTGCTCCGACATTTGTCTAAGCTCTGCTACGAAATTAGCTACTGTCTGACCGGACTTCCTGAAGTGGCTATGGAACTTAAAACGTTGAACGATTAAAGACGGCTTTGGATTGTGGTGGTCACTTACGAGTTTGACTAAGTCTGCATAAGGAATTTCACCTGGTCTCTGGGGCGTAGCCAAGTTCCATATGAGCTTATACGTCTTTGCCCCGCACACACTCAGGAGAATCGAGCGCTTCTTAGCCTCTTCAGTAATTCCATTAGCATCGAAAAAGTGTCCCAACCTTTCCTCATACTCCGTCCAATCCTCATCTCCCTCCACATATTCACCAACTGCCCCGAACTTCGTCATGCTCTGCACAGGTCGTTGTCCGTCTTCCTGCCTTCTGTCCACTTTTCGTTCCACAGCTAATGCTGGCTGTTGTTCCTCTCCCCTGGCTTCACTCATGCAGCCTGCCGCCTAACATGAGCTATACCCTTGCGTAGCCGACGCTAACAACCAAACAAAACCGAAACTACTTCTCCAGTTTACCTCGTCGCCAAAAATGTGTGGTAACTGGCACACGGAACGAACCACACAACACAGGTTTCCACTTTCACTTTTTATCTGAAGCGTAAATAAAAGAAACCAGATTAACTGACTCGGAGAAAAACTGTACACATCCTGCCTATGGAACGTATATCTTTTACTTGCCCACATAAGTACTCATACATCGCCTCGGGCGCCTCCTACTGGTAAGAAGTAATATGGCCCAAATTTACAGCCTTCTAACAGTACTCATCTTCTGGGTGAGGAGCATTGCTGGGGTGAGGACTGTGGGTGTGTCTGGGTCAGAAGACACGGGTGCCAGGGGCCCTGCATTCATTATGGCCATTACTTCCGCCATAAGATGCTCAGCTCAGCACTAATGCTCAGCACTTCGTGTGTCAGGCGGGTGTGACTAGTCTGGAGCAGCATAGCATCCAGGATGCACCTGGCAATGCCAATAAGTCTTTCCCAAGGACCCTCCATATGTGAAGAGTGTGGTGGGTTGAAAACCCATGAGCATCCCTTGCTTTGGAGGTAAGTTGTTACGGTTGAGTCTTCCGAGTTGAAGCCCAGCTCTTTACAGGCCCCAACAAAGTTAGTCCCTCTGTCGGAGCGGAGAAGCCTGGCCGAACCACGGATAGCAAAAAATCTTCTCAGGGCATTGATGAAGCTGTCGGTATCTTGGGATTCAACAAGCTCAAAGTGGACGGCTCTGGTTGACATACAGGTAAAGATCACTGCCCAGCGTTTTCTTCCTGAGTGCCCTCCCCATGTTCTGCGTGTTATGATGGTACATGGCCCGAAGACATCAAGGCCAACGTGTGTGAACAGAGACTCTGGCATGAGTCTGTCTGCTGGTAGGTCTGCCATTTTCTGTTCTTGCAGCCGTCCACGGAGCTTGCGGTATGTCAAACAATTATGGATGACAGAAGACACCAGACCTTTCCCCCCAACAATCCAGAATCCTGCTGCTCTAACTGCCCGCTCCGTTATGTGACGCCCCTGATGTACAACTTGTTCATGGTAGTACCTCACTATCAGCATGGCTATGTGGTGGGTGTGTGGGATAATCAGAGGATGTTTTTCCTCTCTTGGAATGTTGGGGGCAGATGATATACGACCTTCGATCCGCAGCAGGCCATTTTTGTCTGTTACTGGATCGAGCCTTTTGAGAGGGCTGTGCTTAGGAAGTGTCCGACCTTCTCTGAGGTATCTCAGTTTGTTTTGATAGGCCTCGTTTTGGACAGCACACATTATCACTCTATTTGCATGTGACAGTTCGCTTGGGGTGAGTGTGCCTTTGAAAGTGGCCCATCTGTTGCGTTCTGGTCCGGCTGGATCCCCTTTAAAAGATGCTGCAACACGGGTAAGCCTGGCTATAGTCTTGCAGAGGTTTCTCCATTTGGAGAACCTTTCGAACCGTTGTGAGCCCAGGTGTACGTCTATGGCTGTTGTTGACAGAGCCATGACCACGGGTCGGACCTCCACGTCTGATTCGGGTTCCACCAGGGTGAAAACATCAGATTGTAGAGTTTCCTCTGTGTTCTCACACGTGAGGAAATTGGGACCAGAGAGTCAGCTGCTTTGGTGTAGTTCCTCTGTAGGCATAAACCTTGTTGTGTGGTCTGCAGGATTTAGTTCCGAAGGGACATAGGACCACTGATCAGTATTGGTGGATCGTCTGATACAAGTCACTCTGTTGGATATATACACATAGAATCTTCTTGAAGAATTATGGATGTAGCCAAGCACAATCTTACTGTCTGTGAAGAACCTGACAGCGTTCAGGTCAGTGTCCACCTCATCTTTCAGTACCTCGTACATCTGAACGGCCAATACAGCTGCACAGAACTCGAGGTGGGGGATAGTGTGGGCAGGCCGGGGGGCCAGTCTCGACTTCCCCTTCAACAAAACCCACATGTGGAATGCCGTCTGTGTCAATTGCCCTCAGCTAGGCCACTGCCCCTATGGCTATGGTAGATGCATCGGAGAAAATGCAGAGCTCTCTCCTTTGTGTTGAAGAAAGTGGTACTGGAATATAACACCTCTTTATGTTCCAGAGTTTTTAAGGAATTCCTCCATGTTTTCCACACTGTCTCTTTCTCTGGGTCGAGTGGAGCGTCCCACCTCTGTTCTGACAACAGCTCCTGTACTATTGCTTTCCCTTGCATCACTATAGGAGCAACGAATCCTAAGGGGTCGTATAGACTGTTAACTGTGGACAAGATGCCCCTCCGTGTATATGGTTTCTCCTCATGAGACACCAAGAAGGTAAAGCTGTCCGTCTGCAGGTTCCAAGAGAGGCCCAGGCTTCTCTGCAAAGGGAGAGGATCTGTGCCGAGTTCCAGATCTTTCATTTCCTTAGCATTGTCTTCTTCGGGTAAAGCTTTTATCACCTGTTTACTATTTGAGGCCACTTTATGAAGCTGTAGGTTAGACTAAGCGAGCGTTTTTTTAGTTCTTGTGATGAGGTCTATTGCTTGCTCGGGTGAGGTGACTGAGGTCAGGCCATCATCGATGTAGAACTGGCGCTCTACGAAATGTCTTGCATCCGAGCCATACTCCGCCTCCCCCTTCTCAGCAGCTCGTCTCATGCAATATATGGCAATGGCTGGGAATGGTGTGTTTCCAAATACATGTACTTTCATTCTGTATTCCACTACCTTTTTGCTTAAGTCATTGTCTTCGTACCAGAGGTAGCGAAGGTAGTCTCTATGATCACTTCTGACCACAAAACAGTAAAACATTTGCTGCACGTCGGCCATAACAGCTACTGCTTCTTTCCTAAATCTAAGGAGCACCCCAACCAATGTGTTATTTAGATTAGGGCCACTCAGCAGCACGTCGTTTAGGCTGATGCCTTCATATTTTGCACTTGAGTCGAATACCACCCTTATCTTGCCCGTCTTCTTTGCATGATAAACGCCAAACGTGGGCAGGTACCAGTGTTCTTTATCTGGCTCTAGGGGTGAAGCACGTTCGGCGTGATCGTTGTCCACCATCCTTTGCATGAAGTCAATGTAGTGTCTACTCATTTCTGTTCTTTTCTCCAGTGTTTTCCTGAGGGCGATGAGGCGGTTCACTGCTTGACCTTTGTTACTGAGAAGCAGTTGCCAAGGCGACCAAAAAGCCAGGGGTGCTACCCAGCTGTGGTCATTGTCCTGGTAGACTTCCTCATTTATTATAATCAGGAATGTTTTGTTGTCTATCGACAGTGCAGGTTTGTCGTCGTCTCTGGAGCTTTCGAATATTGAGTGTTCCAATTTGTCTTCGTTGGGTGACTGTTCTGTCTCTTCTCCCTGTATGAAAGGGAGGCATTTGTGCTGATGTAGTTTTCTGCTGTAGTCCTCTGTCACCTGAATGCTATTTGGATAGGGGCAGAGGAAGGATGAGGAGCCATTGTAGAGCACATTTGATTTATAAACGTTGACTTCAGCTGGTCTGTGTACTCCCTCTAGGCAGGCTTTGCCCAAGAAGACCCAGCCCAGGTCGAGTCGTTGCACGTAGGGAGCATTGTGCGGCCCATTAATTTGTTTACATTCCTTGTGAACTCTCAGGATGTCTCTTCCTAGGAGCAGGAGGATGGGTGCATCGGGGTCTACCGCGAGGATCTTGTGTGCGACTGGCCTGAGATGGGGGTGATGCTGTGCGACTTCTGGGGATAGGATTTCGGTTCTGTCGTTAGGCATCATGTCGCACTCAATTAGTGTAGGGAGAGGGACTTGTAGTTTCCCATCTACCGAATCGAGCTTGAAATTGCTGCCCCTTCTGCCGGAAGTTTCTGTTGTCCCTGAGCAGGTTTTGAGCATATATGGGACTGAGATGGCTTTGACTCCGAAGAGATCGAAGAACTCTGTTTTTGCTAGAGACCTGTTGCTCTGTTCGTCCAGTACTTCATACGTCTTGATTGCCTTTTCTCTTCGTCCGGCAGGGTATGCTTTGATCAGGCAGATCTTAGCACATGAACATGGGCTGTCCACATTGCTGCAAATCTCAGTGCAGCTGTTGGTCACGGCTGATAGCGCGCCCTCATCAGGCTCACCTCTTTTCTCCCTGTCGGTTGTGGAACCCTCTATGGGCATAGGAGGACCTGGGTGGAGGGCTGCGATATGTTTTTCACTGTGGCACTCTGTGCATTTGATTGGCGCTTTGCAATCTCTTGCTATGTGGCGAGTTGACCCGCAACACTTGAAGCAGATGCGGTTGTCCTTCAGGTACGTCCTAGGCTCTTCAATAGGTTTAGATCTAAATACTTTACACTTAAGTGGGTGTGGTTTCCTGTGTATAGGACACTCGTGGTCTGGTTTGCTCATCTTCTCCCTAGGGCTGCTGTCATTGCTGTTGGACTTGAGCGCGACATCAGTTTTGTGAACGCTCAATGCAGCCCTCTGGCTGGGCTTTATGGCCATTCTTTTTTTGGCTGTGCGTGGCTGTTTGAAGAGGTGAACATGAAGCTGGGGTCATTCCTCACTTTGGCCTGTTGACAGACACAGTGCGAGAAGAGGCTAAATGGAGGGAAGGCTACCCCATGGTCCTCTTTGTACCTGGACCCTTTGGTTATCCATTTCTCTTGAAGGCTATAGGGCAACTTTTCCACTATGGGGTTTACACCACGGGCTGTATCCAATAAGTTGAGGCCAGGGAGGTATCCTTTTGCCTTGGCACATTCTAGCTCAAGTAGGATGTCACCCAGTTCTCGCAGTTTGCCATTGTCTTTGTTCATCAGCCTCGGAAAGTCTTCTAGCCTTTTAAGGAGTGCGTGTTCAATGACTTCTGGTGCGCTGTAGCAGTCCTCGAGGCATTGCCACACCATGCTAAGCCCTGGTGTGGGATTAAGAACATGTACTAAGCGAATTCTCATGCCATGTTCTGCTGAGTCGGGTCCGAGCCATTTCACTAACAAATTCAGTTCTTCTCTGGGTGACAGATTCAGATCTCATGTAGCAGTCACAAAGGTTGCTTTCCATGACCAGTAGTGCTTGGGGCAGTCGTCATACTTGAGAAGGCCCAAGCTCACCAGTTCTCAGCGGAGAAGGTACCTGGCGAGGTCTTGCGCTTGCTGCGGCTCATATGAGGAGGCTCTAGGTGGGTTGGTGTGCTGCTGAGAGTCTTCCTGACTCATTTGAGGTGGAGGCCCCTTGGTTGGTTCTCCTTTTTCGATATCTGAGGCATGTTGGCAAGCGTCTGGGCTGTCGTTTAGTTGTCTGGAAGATCTGTAGTGGTCCCCTGACATGTGTTGTGGTAGAGGTGTTCCTTCATGGAGCAGCCCTGCATGACGCTGGACATAATTACAGTTCTTGGTGTAACACCTGTTTAACTTAACAAGTCAGTAAGAGATTGGCTAAGGCAGCGGTATGGTAGCCAATCAGAGCCAGTGTTGTTACACGCGTGCAGAAGCACTCCAGTGACATGACACAAACGGAGAAGAGGCAGAAATGGCGAGTCAGGAGCAAGCCAAAGAAAAATTTACATTTTCAAGGTGGCGATATTAATATTATTTAAGAAAATACTTGAAACATCTTTCTGATCTACTCATTTCAACTGACTGTGAAAACTGCTTTTTCAAAAAATCCTTATTCATTGGCATATAACTTTTTTTAAAAACTGTAATGCAAATAGTCACTTTCCCTGGTAATGAGTTACTTTTATTATAGAGTAATTCAGTTACTAACTCAGTTACTTTTTTGAACAAGTAGTGAGTAACTATAACTAATAACTTTTTTAAAGTAACGTAACCCAAAACTGGGCGTGATAGAGAGCTGTTTCTGCTGCCTTCCTAAACGTGCTCGCTCGGAGCTGTGTCCGTCTCAAATCGAAACTGGAAACCGAAACTTAAAATAAAATCACAACCTTTTAACTACCCTCTAGGTGGCGGTATTTAGTAGGTTACTAAAATGTTACTAAAATTTACAATTTATGCCTTCCTTATGAAGTACAGAACAGGCTGTAAAATACTTCAACAAATGTGTTTTATTATGAAGATAAAGAGCAGTGTGTTGTTTGTCTGTTGTTTCTCAGTCAGATAAAGCAAACCAGTCAGATTTACTAAAGTGTTTCTATGCTAATCAAAGATGTATGATCCAAAATTGTTTGTAACATGCAACAGCTCAGCCCGGGCTAAGCCATTTTTGGCCACCAGAGGGAGACACAGATCAGCCACACCTGTCACCCAGCCCACAGGAGAGCAGCTCACAGGCCCCCTGGTGGTCAGTGTTAGTTAAAGAGATCTTAAGGGCTGTCTGCTGAGTCTCCTCTATTCCTCCTCTCTACAGTCTTGAGTTCTGTCTTCACACTCCTGAGTTCTCATCATTCTTCCTTCGTTGGAAGAAACGTTTTTAGCAGTTTTAATCATGTCAGCCCTTTCCACTGACATCTTTAGTTGTTGAGGTTCTCTGTGCTGGTATCACACTGGTTTGGTCACCCTGAGGGTGATGGTTTGATCCCTCAATAGGAGTTTTGGGGTTGAGGTTATGGGCGTGTCCTGTAATCAATCCCCACGCCCAGCTGGGATCAAACATCTACAGTTCCAGAAACCTTTTCATAATCAGTGACGTGTATTGTCATGGCCCCCACGGCAACCCCTCTTCTTTGTGTGCTTTTATTTTGAAATCCCTTATTGTGTCTGACTTCATGCCCCACCTTGTACCCCACCCCCTCCTCATTATTTTCAGGTGTGTCTCGTTTGGTTCTGTGTTTTATTCAGTGTATTTGTCCTGTGTTTAGTCTTTTGTTATGTGAGTTATTATAAGTTCCACTAGTTTTGATGCTGTGTGTAATCTTGCTGGTCCATGTCTTTAATGTCTTTATGTCTCCCCTGTTCTGTGTATTAATGTTCTCCTTTAGTGTTAGTTGGTGTATTTGGTTACTGTTTGGTTTGTCTTTGTTTTATGTCAGTATATTCAGTGTAGTGTTAGTTGTTTTGTTATTAAACTACTTCAGAGTCCACACTTGTGTCCAGCCTACCTTGCCCAAACGTTACATGTATAAACAGACCTTCACTGAGTGCAGGACTCCCTGAAGATCCTCCAGTCTGAACTGGGATGGTGCTGGAACTGGACTTTTCCTGAGCTGGAGGAGAGAACAGTGGAAAATACCATGAGAACTGCTGTATTAATTTGTTTTTATATACTATGTGTTTATTTATATATATATATATATATATATATATATATATATGGGTAGTCATGACCTGGTGGTTAGGGAACTGGTCTTGTGACCGGAGGGTCGTGGGTTTGATCCCCAGACCTGAGGCCATGACTGAGGTGTCCCTGAGCAAGGCCCTTAACCCTCAATTGCTCACTTGTATAAAAATGTAAGTCGCTCTGGATAAGGGCGTCTGCCAAATGCCATAAATGTAAATATAAGGTTTGGGGCAGGTGTGGGGGAAATGCAAAGTAAGAATGCTTTAAAAATAGATGTTAATTGTTTATTTGTTAATTAATAAAATAAATGAAAAGAATCCGTCACGTCTGGCCCCGCCCTCTACCCCTGTGTGGTGCTTTCATGTGTCACATCTGGCCCCGCCCTCTACCCCAGTGTGGCACGTTCATGTGTCACGTCTGGCCCCGCCCTCTACCCGTGTGGTGTTTTCATGTGTCACGTCTGGCCCCGCCCTCTACCCCTGTGTGGTGCTTTCATGTGTCACGTCTGGCCCCACCCTCTACCCCTGTGTGGTGCTTTCATGTGTCACGTCTGGCCCCTCCTTCTACCCCTGTGTGGTGCTTTCATGTGTCACGTCTGGCCCCGCCCCTCTACCCCTGTGTGTTGCGTGTTCTCTTAGTTTCGCCGTTGTTTTGGTTGCCTTAGTTTTCCTTCTGTTTGTCACACCTTCTGTTTTCCCGCCATATGTTCAGTTTTTTCAGCTGTTCCTGGTTTATCCGTGTGAGTAGTTGGGTTTATATTCCCTGCATGTTCGAGTCTTTCCTTGTAGGTCTATGTGTTTATTGTCATGTATCATTTGGTGTAAGTTCACTTGCTCTCATGTTCATGTAAATCCGAGACTCTTGTGCTCACTCACAGCCTGGTTAGTGCTAGTGCACGTGTCCATGTTGTTGTATGTTCTGGTTAGTGCTAGTGCACATGTCCATGTTGTTCTATGTTCTGGTTAGTGCTAGCGCATGTGTCCATGATGTTCTATGTTCTGGTTAATGCTAGTGCATGTGTCCATGTTATTGTGTTCACTGTCCAGCTCCCCAACATTACAGTCAACTCTAAATCAGATCAAATTTATGTGACCACCCTGTGTCTTCAATTCTTCCAGGTCCACTTGCACAAAGTCAGACATTTTGTAGAATTACAGTCAGGAGTCTGATTAATCGATGATACCAAACAGCTGACAATGATCTTAGAAAGAAAATTTACAACCGTGAGAATTGTATTCATGACCTTATAAATAAATATTAACTGTGGTCTCTGATCATCTCAACATTCAGATTCATCTCTTACCTCCACATATAATGTTCACTGTTCCATGAAACTGATTCCCGTGGAGCTGAGGAGCAAAGACTTTCCCTCCTTTCTGAGCTGAGATGTTGTTCTGGACTGGAGTTGATCCCTCCATCTTCTAATCAGACGTTACTTCACCAACACCACTAAACATCAACATATGAGGATGGCATTAAATAAGTTAGTGTTTCACATGTGTGAAATAGCACCACCCAGAGTATGACACAGGTCAGTGTGTCTCACAGTTTGTTTATTCACTGAGATCTGCAGTCAGCATTATTAAACAATTTTTAAAAAGTAAACAAACAGCACATTATATTTTATTATTTGAATAATAGAATTATTTTTGAATAAAATAATAATTTAAAAAATACAGGATAAGTTTGTAGATGGTTGGCTGTGAGCAGGTTCATATTATTAATACACAGTTCAATCAAATCAAATCAAAGTTTATTTGTATAGCGCTTTTCACAACACATGTTGTCACAAAGCAGCTTTACAGGATTGACAAGGTTAACAATACTATGGGTCCAGAACCCTAATGAGCAAGCCAAAGGCGACAGTGGCGAGGAAAAACTCCCTATGATGGTGGGGATTAGGAGGAAACCTCGGGAGAACCAAGACTCAAAAGGGAACCCATCCTCCATTGGGCGACCCGTTAACACACAAATGACACAAAATACAGACAAATACACAAGTCACACACAAATCACACAATCAGACTAAGTAAAAGATAAAAATGAAAGTTCTGGGTTTTGATAGTGTCACTGTAAATGTCTGTTGATGAACGCCAGGCTTTCATTCCGTGTCTGAGCAGTGATGCTGGTATTGTAGGCTGCGACTGCAGTGTTACTCCCCAGGTGAACCTCGGAAAAAAAAGATACGTGATGTGGTAAATATGTAACAGATTAATCAAAGGCCAAAGTAAACAGATAAGTTTTTAGTCGAGATTTAAACACTGAGACTGTGTCTGAGTCCTGAATAAAGGCAGGAAGATTATTCCACAAAATCAAAATCAAATCAAATCAAATATATTTGTATAGCGCTCTTCACAACACATGTTTTCACAAAGCGCTTTACAGGATTTACAAGGTTAACAATACTATGGGTCCAAATCCCTAACAACTGTGAAGCTTTAAAAGAAAAGCCTCTTCCACCTGCTGTGATCTTTTTGATCCTAGGAACAGTCAATAACCCTGCGTCCTGCGAGCGAAGTGAACGTGCTGGGTTATAATGTTCAATAAGTTCACTAAGATAGTCTGGAGCTAAGCCGTGCAGTGTTTTATATGTTAATAAAAGTATTTTATAGTCAATACGGAATCGAATTGGCAGCCAGTGTAATGACAATAGTACGGGACTAATGTGATCAAACTTTTTAGTTTTTGTTAAAACTCGTGCTGCTGCGTTCTGAACCAGCTGGAGTTTGTTTATCGATTTACCAGAACATCCAGCTAGGAGACTGTTGCAATAATCTAGGTGAGAGGATATGAATGCATGGATATCCCATAATAAAGGTTCTTTCACATATGAATACATTAATTCAGATCCCAATAAATGATGTTTCCAGTAATCTTTTCAATTTAAGAGTAGAGAAAAGAAAACTGAACTGGTAAATAAATTTACTGAGTCTACCACTCCATTAGCTCCTCCCCTACTGATGATGGTATACCTCTCCTCATTAGCTCCTCCCCTAATGATGATGGTATAACTCTCCTCATTAGCTCCTCCCCTACTGATGATGGTATTCCTCTCCTCATTAGCTCCTCCCCTACTGATGATCATGTAAATTAGCAGTTATTAAACCTCTGATCAAGAAACCAAATCTTGATCTGACTGTGCTATCTAATTATATACCCATTTTAAACACATCATTTATATCTAAGATCATAGAAAAAGCTGTTGCCCAGCAATTATGCCTATATCTGCATAGGAATCACATATTTGAAAATCTGGTTTTAGGCCCCATCACAGTACTGAAACAGCATTAGTCAAAGTAACAAATGATCTCCTCCTTGCTTCAGATCAAGGCTATGTATCACTGTTAGTGCTTCTTGATGTTAGTGCAGCTTTCGACACAATTGATCATAGGATCTTGCTAAAGCGGTTAGAATTGGGTTGGAGTCTCAGGCACAGCCCTTTCATGATTTTATTCTTACTTAACAAATCGCTATTAGTTTGTAGAGCTCAATAATTTCCATCCAAACGTACAAAAGTTAAATATGGGGTCCCGCAAGGCTTCATTTTAGGATCACTATTATTTACATTATATATGCTACCATTGGGCACAGATATAAACAAACATGGTGTCAATTTTCACTGCTATGCAGATGACATTCAACTTTACATATCAGCCAAACCTGATGACAAACTCAGTTTAGGAAAAATTGAGGCCTGTGTAAGAGATATTAAATGCTGGATGTCTCTAAACTTCCTCCAACTTAATGAGGACAAAACAGAAGTTCTCCTCCTGGGCCCTAAGGCCTCAAAACAGAAAATTCCAGATCTAATGCTTAATCTCGCAGACTACCCCATTACACCTGTCACAGTAGCCAAAAACCTAGTCGTCATACTCGACTCTGACCTATCATTTGATAAATACATAGATAATACTACTAGGATAGCTTTTCTACATCTCCGCAACATTGCTAAGTTAAGAAATGCATTATCACAGGATGATGCAGAAAAATTGGTGCATGCCTTTGTTAGCTCCAGATTAGACAACTGTAACTCACTACTGTCAGGATGTTCAAATAGGAATTTAAATAAACTTCAAATAGTTCAAAATGCTGCAGCCAGAGTTCTGACCAGAACTAGAAAATGTCAGCATATCAGTCCAGTCCTATTAGCCCTGCATTGGCTCCCAGTTAAATTCCATATTGATTTTAAAATTCTTTTATTAACTTATAAAGCATTGCACGGGCTTGCTCCTGAGTACCTTCAGGAACTTATTTCCTATTATGAACCCCCCACGTCCACTAAGATCACAGCGTGCTGGTCTTTTATTAGTTCCAAAAAATAATAAGGTAACAGCAGGGGGAAGAGCCTTTTCTTGTAAGGTCCCCCAGCTTTGGAACAATCTTCCAAAATGCGTCCCGGACTCTGACACAGTCACAATCTTTAAGTCTAGGTTGAAAACCCACTTATTTAGTTTAGCGTTTGATAATTAATTTCCCCCCTTAGATAAAGGTACAGATCCAGGGGTTCATAGACGAAGGGTTTTATGGTTGACTGGGGCGCTGGTGCTGTCGTCCTGTCATTGCTCGTGGTCACTCAAGTTTGCTGACAGTGCAGTGGATGGATGCCATTGTCTCAGAATGCACCCAAGTCTATGTTACCTTCTGGTTCTGCCTTTTTAGCTAGGCTGTAATAATTTAACTTAATGCCGGAGTTGCTGCCACACTCCAGAAATGTGTTTAATTTCATCTGTCCTGTATATGTCCTCATACAGAGCTAATTTTCCCTGTTTCATTTCTCCACATGGCTACCCGCCTGCTTGAGGAATAATGAGATGAGGAGAGACAAGCGATCCATCCTGGGCCGGCCACCTCCTGCCTAACCGGATGCCTACACCATGATGGACATTATTACATCTTTTTCCTTTTCTTTCTCTTCTTTCTGTCTAAATTGTTGTTATTGTCATGGTGACCGGTGTCGGCCAGAGGAGGATGGGTTCCCCCCCTGAGTCTTGGTCCCTCTCAAGGTTTCTTCCTCATGCAAAAAAACTAGGGAGTTTTTCCTTGCCACTGTCACCCTTGGCTTGCTCACTGACGGCTAGGACTCGGCACTTGTAAAGCTGCTTTGTGACAACAACTGTTGTAAAAAGCGCTATATAAATAAAATTTGATTGATTGATTGATGATGGTATAACTCTCCTCATTAGCTCCTCCCCTACTGATGATGGTATATCTCTCCTCATTAGCTCTTCCCCTACTGATGATGGTATATCTCTCCTCATTAGCTCCTCCCCTACTGATGATGGTATAACTCTCCTCATTAGCTCCTCCCCTAATGATGATGGTATAACTCTACTCATTAGCTCCTTCCCTACTGATGATGGTATATCTCTCCTCAATAGCTCCTCCCCTACTAATGATGGTATAACTCTCCTCATTATCTCCTCCCCTACTGATGATGGTATACCTCGCCTCATTAGCTCCTCCCCTACTGATGATGGTATATCTCTCCTCATTAGCTCCTCCCCTACCAATGATGGTATAACTCTCCTCATTAGCTCCTCGCCTACTGATGATGGTATACCTCTCCTCATTAGCTCCTCCCCTACTGATGATAGTATATCTCTCCTTATTAGCTCCTTCCCTACTGATGATGGTATACCTTTCCTCATTAGCTCCTCCCCTATTGATGATGGTATACCTCTCCTCATTAGCTCCTCCCATAATGATGATGGTATATCATTCCTCATTAGCTCCTCCCCTTATCATGACTGTACTTTGATCAGTATGTAATGCATGTAATCTCCCTCTGACCTTGAGAAGTAATAATTCATCACTTTGTAATCTCCCTCAGACCTTACTGTATATACACTGTACTGTATCATACTGTATGTACTCTGTACTGTATCATACTGTATATACTGTATATACACTGTACTGTATCATACTGTATGTGCTCTGTACTGCATATACTGTATGCACTCTGTACTGTATATTACTGTATATACTGTATGTACTCTGTACAGTGTCATTCTGTATGATACAGTACAGAGTATATGCAGTATTGTAATGTTCTAGCCTTCACCTTTACCTTCTTCCTTCACCTTCACCTTCACGCTTAGGGCACAGTGACATACAAACCAGTCAGATTAACAATAAACAGAATAACTTTCAGTACAAATATTGACATACAAACCAGCGAGATTAATACTAAACAGAATAACTTTCAGTACAAATAGTGACATACAAACCAGCCAGATTAACACTAAACAGAATAACTTTCAGTACAAATAGTGACATACAAACCAGCGAGATTAATACTAAACAGAATAACTTTCAGTTCAAATAGTGACATACAAACCAGCCAGATTAACACTAAACAGAATAACTTTCAGTACAAATAGTGACATACAAACCAGCCAGATTAACACTAAACAGAATAACTTTCAGTACAAATATGGCGCATTTCCACTAGGGCCTGCTTGGCGCGGTACGGTTCGATACGGGTCGATTCGCAATGGAACGGTACGGTCGCGTTGTGTTTCCATTACAATGGTGAACCACCCCAATGTGGGTGGAGTCGCTGTTGGCGCGCGGGTTGT
This sequence comes from Brachyhypopomus gauderio, assembly GCF_052324685.1. Taxonomy (NCBI): domain Eukaryota; kingdom Metazoa; phylum Chordata; class Actinopteri; order Gymnotiformes; family Hypopomidae; genus Brachyhypopomus; species Brachyhypopomus gauderio. The sequence goes on from NW_027506897.1 coordinate 332,507, forward strand.
AGTGTCGTGACATCATTTGTATGCGACCACAACACCGGTCGATGCCCCTTAACACATAGCATTATTGTATCATATTTATCTTTATCTTCATTATTGTATGTGGTTGCTCTAAATTATTGATAATAATTTGGTATTACTCAAACAGGCTGAACACACCCTGCATAAAAAGCATCAGTCATACAATCAAATGAAATCAAACTTTATTATGAAATATAGATATTTAAAGTACAACATATGTAAATAATATAGTTATAGTTTAAAAAAGTGCAAAAAGCAAATATATACGTATAGCTTTATATGAAATAAATATTTATAGTACTACAAGCAACATTTTGTGTGCTTTTACTGGCGTCTGTCTCGCATGGTGTTCACAAGTTCGCCAAGCACCCCGAGGAAAGCCCGGTTGAAGGAAACATTTTCCGCCAACTCCGCTCGCCTCGTCAGTGGAAGGGGAATCTTGAACGTAAAAAATAACAAATAATAAACACAAGCATTCCCGTGAAAGCAACAACAATATAGCGTAACTGCACAAAATGTGTAGCACGTCATCGCTGCTCATGCTGTGTTTATGGCTACAGCTAACTAGCAAGGCTAAGAGCTAGCTATTGTACAGTAGTGACTGTGGTGGTAACATTAACTACAAACACAGCTCTAAATTCCTGCGTTTACAATAGATGCGTTCATATTACGTTCATATTACATCTTTTACGAGCCTAGTAAAACTGTGAAATCACAATACACTCACCATTCTCCGTGGCCTCGAGCACCAACATTGCCGTGTCTGTCCAGCACGTTTTCTCTTCCGTTACTGGCTGGCCGGTGACCGTATATGACATCCATTTGCTGGAACCATTTCCAGTCTTTGCGGTTTGCTCCGCTGCTTCCGTTATGGTCCTTCACCGCCCGGTAATCGCGTTAAGCTTTTTTAGCTTGGACCGACCGGCACTGCTGGACGGATCGCTGGTAGCCATGAGTGGCCATTAGCGCGGAAACCTCGCTAAAAACCTTTACATTTCTAGTGGCCCCGTCCAGTTCGCCCTGGATTTTTTGATCGCTGATTATTAACAGAAAGGTTTGTACCTCGGCGTTTGACCAGGGAACAGACTTCGCTCCTTGGGTTTTAAAAATGGCCGAGGAGTCCATAGCATAGCGGAGGAGTCGCTCTCCTGACGCAACCTGTGACGACACTCCCTGGCCAATCAGTGTCATGCTATTCCTCCACGTCACAGAACTGTACCGCTTTGGAACGGTTAGAACCTTGAGCGAGAAGGTACGAAAATAGTACCCGAAAGTACCGGCTAACTGGGAACTGGTACTAATGGAAACACTCACAAACCGTCGCGAATCGAACCGTACTGCACCAAGCAGGCCCTAGTGGAAATGTGCCAATATTGACATACAAACCAGCAAGATTAACACTAAACAGAATAACTTTCAGTTCAAATAGTGACATACAAACCAGCCAGATTAATACTAAACAGAATAACTTTCAGTACAAATAGTGACATACAAACCAGCCAGATTAACACTAAACAGAATAACTTTCAGTACAAACACGTGAAGAGATTTAATAGACAGTACGATAGACACCAGTGATCAGTTATGACCAGGGTTGCCAACTTTTCAAGATCACTTGATTTGAACCTGGAGGGGGTCGCGAGTGTAAATTGTTGAGGGGGGATTGGTGGGGGGGGACGTAAATTGTTACTGGGCGGGGTGTAAAATGGACACAAATTAAGTATTATATCGCGATCGATCGATGGCCAGTGGTTGGCACCAGAGCGAACTAGTAACTCATTGAATCATAGATATGGATCAGAGGTAAATAAACTAGATTTTTTTTTTCGACGTGAGAAATCGGATGTGTGGCGTGACAGCGTGTGAAGACAGTCAAATGCGTGTGTCTCACGCTTAATGCGTGACAGTTGGCAACCCTGGTTATGACATTAGGACGAACGAACACCAGAACAGACTAAAGGTATAGACCACAAATAAAGGAAAAACTGAAACTAAGAGTAACACACATGGACGTAACACACATAAACTTTAAATCTGAACCTAAGAATAAGAAAATCACAATTCCTCATCAACAAAACTTCAACGTAAACATTCACAGCAAATTACAGTGTTATAAACATGGACACAAACCACAATATAACAGATTAACATTAGGAGTTTTATTACTACTGTATGTCTGCACTAACACTAGGAGTTCTATTACTACTGTCTGTATTATCTATCACAGATTCACATACTCACCGTGTTCCTCTGAAATAGATTCATCTGTCTCATAAAATGTTGATCTTGCTCAGTCTCTCTCACTCTGATCTGAATCTGTTTGTCCTGTTCAGTTTCTCATATGAGTCTGTAGGAGGTGGAGACTCCAGATTCAGGTTTATCTCCCACTGCTGAATAACAGGACCAGAGTGGGTCACAGGTAAGTGGTTCACAGGTGAGGAATGCAGCCAGACTGCTACAAGTACACACACGTTTTATCATGCACAACATACAGAACTACTGTAAATAAATGACACCTCTCTGAACAATGTAGCTGCATGCATGTAACTCCCGTGGTGTTTGGGAGCAATGAGGGGGATTCATGTGTTGAGCAGAGCGAGGTGTTGTGAAGGACAATCCAAAATCAGGGTCATATAAATAGACCAAGGTCAAATCTGACAATGAGTTATTCATATTTAATATTTTACAAATGCCACACCAAACAGCTGTAGAAGACTTACAGACACGAACCACAGCACACAAAACAATGACCAGCACAAACTACACAGGACAAATCAAGTAAAACTAAGTACAAACACCTGGTAATGCTAATGAGGGGCGGGGTTACACGCAACAAGGAGATCAGAAAAACACTGAAACCAGACTAATGGCGCATTTCCACTAGGGCCTGCTTGGCGCGGTACGGTTCGATTCGCGACGGTTTGTGAGTGTTTCCATTAGTACCAGTTCCCTGTGAGCCGGCCCCTTTGGGTACTTTTTTCGTACCGACTCGCTCGAGGTTCTAACCGTTCCGAAGCGGTACAGTTCTGTGACGTGGAGGAACAGCATGACACTGATTGGCCAGGGAGTGTCGTCACAGGTTGCGTCAGGAGAGCGACTCCTCCGCTATGCTATGGACTCCTCAGCCATTTTTTAAACCCAAGGAGCGAAGTCTGTTCCCTGGTCAAACGCCGAGGTACAAACCTTTCTGTTAATAATCAGCGATCAAAAAATCCAGGGCGAACTGGACGGGGCCACTAGAAATGTAAAGGTTTTTAGCGAGGTTTCCGCGCTAATGGCCACTCATGGCTACCAGCGGTCCTTTCAGCAGTGCCGGTCGGTCCAAGCTAAAAAAGCTTAACGCGATTACCGGGCAGTGAAGGACCATAACGGGCGCAGCGGAGCAAACCGCAAAGACTGGATATGGTTTCAGCAAATGGATGTTATATACGGTCACCGGCCAGCCAGTAACGGAAGAGAAAATGTGCTGGACAATGTCGGTGCTGGAGGCCACGTAGAATGGTGAGTGTATTGTGATTTCAGTTTTACTACTAGGCTTGTAAAAGATGTAATATGAACGTAATATGAACGCATCTATTGTAAACGCAGGAATTTAGAGCTGTGTTTGTAGTTAATGTTACCACCACAGTCACTACTGTAGCCATAAACACAGCATGAGCAGCGATGACGTGCTACACATTTTGTGCAGTTACGCTATATTGTTGTTGCTTTCACGGGAATGCTTGTGTTTAATATTTGTTATTTTTTACGTTCAAGATTCCCCTTCCACTGACGAGGCGAGCGGAGTTGGCGGAAAATGTTTCCTTCAACCGGGCTTTCCTCGGGGTGCTTGGCGAACTTGTGAACACCATGCGAGACAGACGCCAGTAAAAGCACACAAAATGTTGCTTGTAGTACTATAAATATTTATTTCATATAAAGCTAAACGTATATATTTGCTTTTTGCACTTTTTTAAAACTATAACTATATTATTTACATATGTTGTACTTTAAATATCTATATTTCATAATAAAGTTTGATTTCATTTGATTGTATGACTGATGCTTTTTATGCAGGGTGTGTTCAGCCTGTTTGAGTAATACCAAATTATTATCAATAATTAGAGCAACCACATACAATAATGAAGATAAAGATAAATAAGATACAATAATGCTATGTGTTAAGGGGCGTCGACCGGTGTTGTGGTCGTATACAAATGATGTCACGACACTACAACCCGCGCGCCAACAGCGACTCCACCCACATTGGGGTGGTTCACCATTGTAATGGAAACACAACGCGACCGTACCGTTCCGTTGCGAATCGACCCGTACCGAACCGTACCGCACCAAGCAGGCCCTAGTGGAAATGCGCCATAAGAGGACAGAGGCAGAGCCAGACATGACAATGCAGCTCCCAAATCAGAGGCCCCTCCTGTTCAAAATTAGTGGAGGAACAGACCTGCCCAGCTAAGAGAGTTTTACAGTCTGTTCATTGATGAACTGATCAGAGATCAGTCCAAACAGAGGGGGATGTTCAGTGCTGTTTAACTGTGTACTGATGAGCCGATCAGGGATCAGTCCAAACAGAGGGGGGTGTTCAGACTGCAGGTTGAAGTCTGTGTCAGTCAGAGGTGTCAATTCCAGGTTCAGAAAGTAAAAGTCCTCAGCAGGATTTTGCTCAAGCTTGCTAGTGTAGGTACCATGCTAAACCAGCAGGTGGCAGTACCACTGGCAACACATGGAACAAGCTTGCTTTGACGGAAGAAAGGGTGTGTCTAAAGTACGTGGTATCCAGGTGTTTAAATACCCTGATCAGCCATCCTTTTCTCTCTCTCTGGTTTGACCCACACATAGGTTAGGCTCCGCCAATTTTCTCTCTCTCCGGTTTTCTTTATTGAGAACACACGAACTTTGCTACGACTAACAGCAAACAGTTGAGAGTCGTATTACTTAATTAACGACAGAGGTAGGTAGAGTATTCAACAATTTTGCTCAAGTAAAAGTACTTTTACTTGAACTAAATGTTACTCAAGTAAAAGTAAAAGTATGCATCCAAAAATGTACTTGAGTAAAAGTAAAAAAGTACTTTGATTAAAAGCTACTCAAGTAGTGAGTGTCATCCACTTTTCGTGCTTGTGCTGGAAAAAATAAACTTAGTGCTGAAGTAAAAAATCAACCAATCAGAATATTTCACACCTGTTTCTAGGTAAAAGATAGATAGATTGGCAGTTTTATCAACCAATCATATCGAATTAGAATCGTGGGGGTGTGCTCCAATGGTCTCTCATTTTTATTTGAAACAAATCCAAAATGTTGCCAATCTGTAGCTGTTGTGTTTTTCTTTGAAACCAGCTTGCTTGACTCACAACTAACAGTCATCGTCATTGTGGCTTTTTCCCCTCTGTATGATCTTAGTGAAAACCGCCACTCCATAACCAATCAGCGAGCTCAAACTGCTGACCCCTCCCACAGATCTTTTTAACACTGCGTGAAAATTGCCGCAAAAACTGCCGCGAAAATTTTCGCAAGGTATTGTATTCAAGTCCCGAGGTCCTGAGGACATCACCCCTCCTTCTCCTGCCCAATTAGCAGGACCATACATATGTTAATTTCGGAGCAAGACAGGAGCAGAAAGACAGCTCTGTGGTGCACCAGGTCTAGTCTGTGTGCACCTGGTCTAGTTTGTAGTCTAAAACAAATAAATAAAGTTTAGCCCTTTTTCGGCGTTATGTGTGAAGCGCATGAGTATGAATTTCAATAGCGCCACACATTTACTTGGCTGAGCGAGCCATTACCACGGGAGCCATTACCACGGGTGCCATTACCACGGGTCCATAATCATTAGCGCTGCGTTGTGTTGGCGTTATGTATGAAGCAAGCGTCCCATATTTTATTGAGTATGAATTTCAATAGCGCCACGCATTTACATGGCTGAGCGAGCCATTACCACGGGAGCCATTACCACGGGTCCATAATCATTAGCGCTGCGTTGTGTTGGCGTTATGTATGAAGCAAGCGTCCCATATTTATATTTATATGTTTGACTGATATTTCGTTCGTGTAAATAAGATATTTCGTTCGTGTACATAACTTAGCGTCATATTTATATGTTTGACTGATATTTCGTTCGTGTAAATAAGATATTTCGTTCGTGTCACGGTCTGCCCCACATCTCCTGCCATTTCTTGTCTGTTTCCGTGTTAGTCCTCTGTTTATTTCTCGTGGTGGTTTCTGGTTATTTTCCCATGGTTGCTGGAATTGGACTCCCGTTCTGTTATGACCCATGCCTGTGCTATTGACTATGATTCTGGTTTGCCCTTCTCTATCGCTCATCGCTCTCTTCAGCGCTTGTGTCCATATTCTGGAAGGTAGGCATATGTGTTGGAATCAGAATCAATTTATACATGAATGAATTCATTCTAAATATAATATAACATGTACTTCTTTGTTCTTTGCAGTGCGCCGTTGACAGACATCATGAAGGTGCGTGTGCATACACAGTACGCGCAGGAACACGCCGGCGGCCCGTTGACCTTTGCAGCGGTTGACCTTTGCAGCGATAGCCCGTTGCATGCGGCGAGTACACCCTGGCTGTGTAGCAACTGTTAGCTACAACTACATGAAGGTACTACATGAACATATGTGGTGTTACGTATTGTTGTCTTCTGAAAGATTTTATTCAAAATGTAAGGTGTACTTTGAATTGTTCTCCACAGCATCAACGCGTGTGTTGCATGCGGCGAGTACACCCTGGCTGTTGACATTCCACTTCAAGAAACCCGGAATAGACATCCATGTTTGTTCAAAATAAAGTTGTTTTACAGCACATGAATTTGTTTTTCCTGTCTTTTCCTCTCCTTTTCCAGTCTGCTGTTTAGATCACAACATCTATCAGCCATATATATATAATTGCGCAAAATTTGTTAAATGCCCCATTTTTCAAAGTACAGATTTGGCACGTTGTGTCACGTCACGTGGTTATTATACTGCCACAATTTTAGAATACTGTCATCATATCGCCCAATCCTAGTAGGTGCTATTATTAGCTCAGCAAGTTTTAAAATAAATATATAATAAAACACACATTTACTCCTCTGTTCATTGCGGATGCACTTTTAAAATAACAATGTTGCAGTAGGCAAATTGCCCTGCTTTGCACTGGTGGTAGTTGTTGCTTTTTATTTTTATTTTATTTATTATTAATATTTAAAATTTGTTCTCTGCACTACGTTATGTAAAATAGTTTTAAAATATTTTTTGTGCAACACATATATATTAGGGGTGGGACGCGATCAAAAAAATTAATCGAATTAATCGGAAGCTTTGTAATTAATTAATCGAAATTAATCGCATTTTAATCGCATTTCAGTATTTAACATGAGAAATATTAATTTAAGTTTGAATGATGAATGAATCAATGAACATAATCATAAACTTCAACATCTTGTTTATTTTTCCACCAGTCTACTACATAGACCAATAGATGAGTGCAAAAAACAGTTCAGAACACTGGAAATTTTGACCAAAAATGTTGTTTAATTTTGGAAGTTTTGCTCAGGATATTGGAAGAATTGAAGTAAATCAGAAGATGTTTTTCAATACCATTTTAGATGGTATATTTTTCTTTAATTTCCCAGGCCTCTGCCACAGGGATCTCCATAGTGCCTATAAGTGGTCTTCTGCATGCTCAAAGCAAATGACTGGATCTTCATCATCTATAATATGAGCTGTCACAGACACCAAGATAATTCTTGTTGCTAACAGAGGTCCAGTGATCCCCAGTCAGAGCCACATTTGTTTCTTCACAATAACCTGTTTTACTTCCCTTTCCTCATCATACAGCTGCTGGATTTTCTTCGACATTGTCTTTCTGGACGGCAGTTCTTAACTTGCATCAGTTGACACAATTTGCAGTGCTTCTTGTAAGCCTTTAGCTTCGACCACAGAGAGCGAACAACACTGTAAATAATATGACGCGTCACGTATAAACGCGTGCAGAGTCGCGCGCGACGGTCACTCGCGAAAGTTTAATCCAGTCTTAATGGTCCAATGAAGGTAATTTAAAAACCAGGGGTGAGTTTCCCAAAACATTCTTAGCGCTAAGTACATCTTAACCTCGTACGTATGAACGAGGTTACGAAGTACTTAGCGCTAAGAACGTTTTGGGAAACTCACCCCAGGACATTTCCTCACTAAAAAAAAAAACCGCGACGCCCGGGACAGGATGTGAAATACGGACATGTCCCGGAAAATACGGACGTTTGTTCACCATATCGTACTAGGAATACAATTAGCAGCTAAGTGGCTAAGTGATCATTACTGACCTGCGCGTTAGCCCCAACATGTTTTGCGTTGGTGTGGTAACGAAGGGTGGAAGTGCTCCTGTGATAAGCGAACTCCTTCCTACATAAAGTGCAAATAACACTATTTTTGTTTGTACTTCCATCTGGAAGTTTCTTATATTTAAATTTCCCATCCACCAGCGTAGCCTCTTCAGTCATCTGCATCATGCTCATCTTATTGTGCGTCCATATAATCTGTATGTCTGGAACTCGTGCACGGAGAAACATTCCACGGTGCAAAAGTGTCTCATGCGTTAAAATGCGTTAATATTTTTAGTGCGTTAATTTTCCTGTAATTAATTAATCGAAATTAACGCGTTAAAGTCCCACCACTAATATATATATATATTTTTTTTCTTTTTTTTTTTATTGGCCCACCTCCACCCCCCCATCATTGGAGGACAACTTTGTTTTTATATCTAATAATGGATCAAATAATAACAATTCTGTATAATAAAGTGCGATGTGATAGTTATTGGGGTTAGGTGGACCGTGGGAGGATAGAGTATAGAAAAGAGGGAAAAAGAAAAGAGGGGGAGAGAGAGAATAAAAAGGGAAAAGACAGAAGGGCAGGGAGAAAAAAAAAATAATAATAATATACACATATACACATATATATATATATATATATATATATATATATATATATATATATATATATATATATATATATTTATATATATATACACACACATGCACATACACAAATATATATACACATATACATACACATACATATATATACACACACACATATATATATACATACATATATTCAATTATATACATATACACACAAACACATACATAAAAAAATTAATAAATAAAGAAAGTAAATATATATATATATTTAAAGAAAAAACAATCGGCTCAAATGACCACTGCAAAGAAGAGCAGAAAGTACCCAAGACATACAGCACAAATGATGTGTGATGTATGTGTGAGTGCGTGTCCCTGTGCAACACAAAAGTGCAACATAGTATAAATGTATGGTATGTACTTGCCAGCGAGGGTAGAGAGCTGCGACAACATTCCCCCAAAGGCCAGAGGCAGGCAGAGAAAGACCCGGGAATCCCACCCGCCCTCGGCCCCCCCAGGAGCCGTGGAGTCCCAGGGCCGCACTTCCCAGTAACCCCCGCAGGCGGGAGAGGGAGACCCCGGACAGCGCCCCCCCAGCCAAGGAGCGCAGGACCAGGGGAACCAGAGGAAACAGAGCCCACCCCCCATGGGCCAGCAGCAAAGTCCCAGCGCCACGCGCCCCCGGGAACCACCCCCCACCCAGCAGGGCCCCCCTCCCGCCGAGGAGCTCCGAGCCGCCCCGGACCACAACCACCCAGGGGAGCGGGCCAACCGCCGCGCCGGAGCACCAAGCCAGGCCCCGGAACCCCAAGGCACCCCTCCTCTGGAGTAGAGCAGTAATCACAGGGGAGAAGCCGGGAGTGGACCAGGCACGACTAGCCCCCGACCCAGAACCAGCTGTCCTCACACATACACTCAAACTAATATTTACATTCTCCCCATATCTACACCCCTACATACATATACACACCCCCTTATATACACCCTTACCATGTATACCCCTACACCTATCCTTATACACATACATACACACACACACCCCCAAATTCACACTCTTTTAGATCCTCACATATATACACCTGCATGTACATCCACTCCAACATACATCCCCACACACATTCACCCACACCCATATACACTCTTGCGGACATATATACCCCCATAAATGTACTCACACATTTACACGTCCCCATACCCCCCCCCCCCCCCAACACGTACTCATTCATCTACCTATACAAACAGTGACAAAGACAAAAACACACATTCATCCAAACTAACACACTCTCCGCGGCGGGGGCAAATGGCTGGACCAGCAAGGATCGGCAGCAGCCCAAGAGTGCCACCAGCCCCGCCCCGCGCTAGCGACCCATCCCCGCCCCGGCAGAGAGCAGGAAACGGATGAAGGAAGGCCTTCCCACCCCTCCACCCCCAGTGCAGTGTTGTGTGTAGGTGTTGGTGTATATGCATGTGTGGTAGTGTGTGATACTATGGTGCAATTAAAATTGAGGGGACAGGTGCTAGGACAAACATGAGCAAAGCACCGGGCCACTGGTCAATGTTGTCCACACCATCCCCTCAAAGGCCCTCAATGTCTAAAGTGCAGTAAAAACTGAGGGACAGACAGTGGTGAGGAGACGGGTGAACCATGGCAGCAGGCCCGCCTCGTCAACCTCTGGGTACATGCCTGCCCTCAGGATCCTAAATGTAAAAGGACTGTGCGTGTGTGTGTGTATGTGTGGGGGATGGGTGGGTGGGAATGCTTAGGTCCAGAGGAAAGGGTCCTCTGGAAGAGGAGAGCCAGCTTGCTAGCTGGTTCATTGGGCACCAAGCTTTGCTGCCCCCCCCCCCCCCCCCCCCCAGCTCGAGGCAGGGAGCGGCCGCCCCGGGGAGACCGGGGGACACCCCACCCCGCCACCGCATCCAAGCCCAGACCCCCACCACAGAGAGTAGCCAGTCCGGACATCCACATATACCTAAACACATTCTCTCTCACGCACGTATACACCCACACACATTCATCCCATATGTACACCCACACACATATACACCCACACACCTTGTGCCATATGTACATCACACCCATGTAGGCACCCACTACCATACCAATCTTGCAATAATCATACAACAATAGACATCAACACAGTGAAGATATGTGTCACGTACGGCTACGCCCCCTCCCCTCGCTGTCGCTCCAATGTCTCTGTTATCGTGGTTCTGTCATTCCTTGCCTGTTAGCCCCGCCTTGCTTGTTTGTTGCCCTGGTCTCTGTCTGTCTACCACGCCCGTGTCTTGATCCTTGTCACCTGTGTCTAGTTAGTCCGCTGTCCATATAATCCCTGTGATTCCCCAGTCTAGTTATCCGTGGTTTTGTCTATCCGTCGGTTTGTGCGTTGTTCTGTTAGCCTGTTCAACTTCCTGGTCCGTGAGTCTTCCTTGTTCTCGTCTCAAGATGTTGGTTCATGTTTCGTGTCTGGATTGCCTGCCTGCTATGACCCCTGCCTGTCTGTACGACTCTGAGTTTGGTATTCCCGTGAATAAATCTCGCTCTCCTCAGCGTTTGTGTCCGTCTCCTCGCTCCGCAGCGCGAGCTGCGTTACATAACCACGGATCTTATGAGGACACAGCGAGGGAGCGAGACTCCGGTGAGTTTAGTCGCTGTAACGAGTTGTTGGCTGCTTCAGTGCGGTTTAACTCTCGTGTGTTACAGCGCGAACGAGCCAGAGACAGGAATACCCCTGGCGCTGTGGGAACAAGGAGGTCTCGTCGCAGACCCAAGAAAGCGCAGCCACTTTCAGTTTCAGCTGGCTTTTGCGACGAGACTCCTAGTGAGCGCTGTGAGTCTGCCCTGTTTTGCAAACACCGCAGGGAGGAGCAACCTGTGGTGCAAGCAGCGGGCAGACGGAACGAGTGCACAGACGAGCGTTTGCTTAACCCTCGGTTGGCTCTCAATGGCCACTGCGGGCTCCCGGCACCTCAGAGGAGGCGGAGCCATCGCAGAGAGAGCCACCGAGGGGCTTGTATGTCTGTGTGTTCTTCCAGGTTCACCCAGGACCCCGTGGAGGAGGACCTCCCTCCGCTACTCCCAGAAGCCACTCCCCGAAGGCTCCCCAAGAATTTTTTGGGGGGAGTAGTGGCCACTCACCCCGAGAGTGGCCGGCTCAGACCTGGGATGACGTCAGTATGGCGGCTCTGCCCCCCGAGGACGTCAGTATGGCGGCTCCGCCCCCGAGGATGTCAGTATGGCGGACCCGCACGTCAGCGGCCTGTTCCCGTGACACGAAGGAGGTCCACGCCGGTTCCTGTACCCGCGACCCAGGAGGGGTCGTCCACGCCGGTTCCTGTCCCCGCAACCCAGGAGGGGTCATCTACGCCGGTTCCTGTCCCCGCTGCCTGTCGGCAGTCGTCTACGCCGGTTCCTGTCCCCGCTGCCCGTCGGCAGTTGTCTACGCCGGTTCCTGTCCCCGTGACCCAGGAGAGGTCGTCCGCGCCTGTTCCCACTGCCCGCCGCCCGGCCGCGCCTGTCCCCCCAGAGATTGTGCTGCCCGCGTATGGGCATGGACTCAATGTACTCCCTGCTCTGCCTTGTAATCCTGCCTCTGTTCCCTTGTTCCCCATGCTCCCCGCCCTGTCCCTGGTTTTGTTTTGGTTCCTGTCCTTGTGGTGTGTGGTGTGTCTGTCAGGGTCTGTCTTCCTGTTCCCGTGTCTGTTTCCTGTGGTGTTATCTCTGTCCCTGTCCCCGTGTCGGTTCCCCGAGTCATAACCCACTTTGTTCCTGTCCCGGTCTCTGTTGTCCATAGTGTCTTTGCCTCCGTGTATGCCTCTGCCCTGTCCCCTGGCCCCACTCCCGTGTCTGTCCCCGGTCCTGTCCTGTCCAGCCCTGCTCCTGCTCCTTGCCCTGTCCGGTCTCCCTGTGCCCCGTGTACCGCCTTGCCCCAGCCCAGCTCCTGGCCGGTCTCTGGTTCCCCTGTCTCTGTCCTGCCACTGTCTCCTTGTCCTGCTTTGTCCTGTCCTGGTCCGTTTCCCTGTCCTGTTTGCCCTTGCGTGCCCCGGAGTGGCACGCTTTGAGGGGGGGTACTGTCACGTACGGCTACGCCCCCTCCCCTCGCTGTCGCTCCAATGTCTCTGTTATCGTGGTTCTGTCATTCCTTGCCTGTTAGCCCCGACTTGCTTGTTTGTTGCCCTGGTCTCTGTCTGTCTACCACGCCCGTGTCTTGATCCTTGTCACCTGTGTCTAGTTAGTCCGCTGTCCATATAATCCCTATGATTCCCCAGTCTAGTTATCCGTGGTTTTGTCTATCTGTCGGTTTGGGCGTTGTTCTGTTAGCCTGTTCAACTTCCTGGTTCGTGAGTCTTCCCTGTTCTCATCTTAAGATGTTGGTTCATGTTTCGTGTCTGGATTGCCTGCCTGCTATGACCCCTGCCTGTCTGTACGACTCTGAGTTTGGTATTCCCGTGAATAAATCTTGCTCTCCTCAGCGTTTGTGTCCGTCTCCTCGCTCCGCAGCGCAAGTTGCGTTACAATATGCTGGTCTGCTTTGTCCTGTATAGTGTGTTCTATGAAGGACTTTGTATTGTATAAGTTGTAAGGGGTTTTTACTTATTTTGAAAATATTTGTACATATATCTGTCCAAAAGTGTTGATCTGGATTAATAGAGAGATCTCGTTCCCATTTTGCTATCGGGAAGTAAATTGAGTCATCAAATTTAACAATAATTTATATAGTTTTGATAATAATTTAGGAGTATATAGATTTAAAAATTCAGTTACCCATACTGATATTTCTAGATTCAGTTGATTTGCGGTTGAATCTCTGTTGAATGATTGATTTCAATTGTTGATATTCGAGAAATCTACTGTTGTTTATTCCATATTCTGATATAAGTTCCTGTTATGTAACAAAGTTCCCATCTTTAATAACATGTTCTAAATTTTTTATTCCCTTATCATGCCATGATGTGAAATGTAGTACTTTCGTATTCTGACAAATGTCTGGATTGTTCCAAATGGGTGTTAGTTTGCATGGGATGAGTGGAGATTGAGTTAATTTTAGAAATTCCCACCAGGCTGTCAGTGAGGTATTTATATTAAGGCTTTTAAAACAGTCCTGATGCCTAATATTGGAGCTAATGTAAGGTAGGTCTGAGAGTTTTATTTTCCCACAGAATGCTTGTTCTAGGTCCAACCATGGGCTGTCTATTAAGTCGTATTTTATCCATTTTAAAATGTACTGTAATCTATTGGCTAAGAAATAATTATAAAAATTTGGTAGTTCTAAGCCACCATTGAGTTTTGACTTTTGCAAGGTTTTCAGACTTATTCTTGGTGGCTTGTTTTCCATAGGAATTTTGAGATGTTTGAGTCTAAGGACTTAAACCAAGCAGCAGAGGGTTTATTTGGGATTAATGAGAATAGATATGACTCTTGGTAGAACCATCATTTTAATGGTAGTGATTTTCCCCATGAGTGATATAGGTATAGTGTTCCAACGTGTGAGATCATCTTCTATTGTTTTTAATAGAGGGATATGATTTAACTGCACTAAGTCTGAAAGTTTAGCGGAGACATGTATGCCTAAATATCTAATGTTACCTGATTGTAGTGGAGTGGTGGTCGTATTCTGAAAACTACAATTTATAGGCAAAACTGTTGATTTACCCCAGTTGATGGAATATTCTGTTATAGAAGAGAAGCTGTCTATAAGTTTGATTGTATTTGGAAGAGAAGTTTGTGTGTTCTGTATGAAAAGTAACACATCATCTGCGTAGAGACTTATCTTATGGTTTGTGGTTCCTGTGTTAATTCCTGTAATATTTGCATTCTGTCGAATTGCTGCTGCTAATGGCTCAATGAAGAGAACGAAAAGTGAGGGTGATAGTGGGCAGCCCTGCCTGGTACCCCTCTGCAGAGTGAAGCTTTGTGAGGTGATATCATTTGTCCTAACCTGTGCATTAGGAAAGCTATGTAAGGTTTTGATCCAGTTTATGAAGGATGAGCAAAATCCAAATTTGTGTAGAACTGCTAATAAATATTTCCAGTTTACACGGTCAAATGCTTTTTCTGCGTCTAAAGATACAATGGTAGTGTCTAATTTGGTAATTGTGCAGTAATCTATTATGTTTATTAGTCTGCGTGTATTGATGGCAGATTGTCTACCCTTGATAAAACCTGTTTGGTCTGGATGTATTATAAGTGGGGTGATTTTCTCTAATCTTCTGGCAAGTGCTTTGCAAATAATTTTAAGACCTACATTTATGAGTGAAATGGGGCGATAGCTGGAAGGAAGTGTAGGGTCTTTGTCTGGCTTAACCCTGGTAGGATCCAAGCCTTTTCGTCACCCTTGGGGTCAAGCTGGGTGTGGGGGACCCATTGCAATTTTTGTTAAAATAATCAGCAGATTCAGCCCAATTGCAAGTAAAATAAACAATACATTTGTTAAATTAGTTTGCTCTCTTATTTATTTATTAGTTACTTTTTTATTAAAATGTAAGGTTTTGATCCAGTTTATGAAGGATGAGCAAAATCCAAATTTGTGTAGAACTGCTAATAAATATTTCCAGTTTACATGGTCAAATGCTTTTTCTGCGTCTAAAGATACAATGGTAGTGTCTAATTTGGTAATTGTGCAGTAATCTATTATGTTTATTAGTCTGCGTGTATTGATGGCAGATTGTCTACCCTTGATAAAACCTGTTTGGTCTGGATGTATTATAAGTGGGGTGATTTTCTCTAATCTTCTGGCAAGTGCTTTGCAAATAATTTTAAGATCTACATTTATGAGTGAAATGGGGTGATAGCTGGAAGGAAGTGTAGGGTCTTTGTCTGGCTTAAGAAGTACGCTAATGTTGGCAGAATTCATGTCTGGGGACAGTATGTGATTATTTTGAATTTGAGTGACCATTCTAAAAAAGGTTGGTTCTAGCACCGACCATAATTCTTTGTAGAATTCTACCGGAAATCCATCTGGTCCTGGAGCTTTGTTATTTGGTAGCTGCTGTAGGGCTTCATGTAATTCGGGCAGAGCAAGTGGTGAATCCAGTGCAACAACTTGTTCGTTTTCCAGCTTTGGGAGATTTATATTATTAATAAATTCTTCAATAGCTGATTCAAATCAAATCAAATCAAGGTTTATTTGTATAGCGCTTTTAACAACTCAAGTTGTCACAAAGCAGCTTTACAGGATTTACAAGGTTAACAACACTATGGGTCCAGAACCCTAATGAGCAAGCCAAAGGCGACAGTGGCGAGGAAAAACTCCCTATGATGGTGGGGGAAGGAAGAAACCTTGGGAGAACCAAGGCTCAAAAGGGAACCCATCCTCCATTGGGCGGCCCGTTAACACACAAATACCACAATTACAGACAAATAGACAAGTCACACACAAATCACACAATCAGACTAAGTGAAAGGTAAAAATGAAAGTTCTGGGCTTCGATATTGTCACTGTAAAAGTCTGTTGATGAGCGCCAGGCCTTCATTCCGTGTCAGAGCAGCGATGCCGGCACTGTAGGCTCCAACTGCAGTGTCACTCCCCAGGTGAACCCCGGCATCAGCACTTCCACCGGCAGCCAGACCATCCCCCAGGTGCCTGTATCCAATCGTCTTGGGTAGAGCCATGCAAGAAGATAGACAATACAGACTGAGTGGACATGAATTTAAACCACCATTGATTTAAATGTACGTAGCTCACGTGCCATTGATGAGCATGTCGCTCCGGCAGACTAATCTATAGCAGCATAACTAAAGGGAGGGGTTCAGAGGTGACCACAGGCATGAGGGCTCACTAAGACATTGCTTTCCAGTCAAGTCATTGTCACAAATGGAGTGATGCCATGACACAGCTGGATGACAGCATCAACATCTCAGATCACCAGAAATCTCAACGTCTGGGGGCCCCCAAGCCCCTACACCTTACAAGGGGAAAATTAGATGAAGGCTTGATTAAACAGGTGAGTCTTAAGTCTAGATTTAAAGATTGGAACTGTGTCATAATCTCGGATTGGAGCTGGAAGGCTATTCCATAATTGAGGGGCTTTAAAAGAGAAAGCTCTCCCTCCGGCTGTAGTTTTACTAATTTTTGGAACTAGGAGAAATCCAGCATTTTGGGAGCGCAAAGGGCAAGATGGGTTGTAGTATTCAATGAGTTCACTCAGATATTGTGGGGCAAGACCATTTAACGCCTTATAGGTTAACAGGAGAACTTTAAATTCAATGCGATATTTAACCGGAAGCCAGTGTAATGCGGCGAGAGTGGGACTAATATGATCGAATTTCCTAGTCTTGGTTAGGACTCTAGCTGCGGCATTTTGTACAAGTTGTAGCTTCTTTATGGACTGTTTAGAGCATCCAATTAGAAGACTATTACAGTAGTCCAATCTCGACGAGACAAAAGCATGGACCAGTTTCTCTGCATCAGCTAATGAAAGTAAGTGTCTCAGCTTGGCGATATTACGTAAATGGAAAAAGGCAGCCTTAGTGACATTGCATATATGTCTGTCAAATGAAAGATCAGAATCAATAGTGACACCTAAACTTTGTGCAGTAGATTTAGGTGTTACTGAAAAACCATCTAGGGTAAGGGGAATTTTAGCCCAATTGCTTCTAACAGCTTTAGGCCCGAGAATCAGTACCTCAGTCTTGTCAGAGTTTAGTTTAAGAAAATTAGACACCATCCAGTTTTTAATATCCTGGATGCAGTTCTCAATCTTAAGAGTTGTGGTGATATCATCTGGATTAGAAGAAATATACAACTGAGTATCATCTGCGTAGCAATGGAAACTAATACCATGCCTACGAATGATAGTGCCCAGTGGTAGCATATATAATGAGAATAATATGGGGCCCAGTACAGATCCTTGTGGGACACCATACTTTACTTTAGAATGCTCTGAGCATTCGTTATTTACTAGCACAAATTGGTAACGATCTGTCAGGTATGACCTGAACCAGGAGAGTGCTCGACCTCTTATGCCAATGAGTGTCTCCAGTCTATTAAGTAGAATATTATGATCAATGGTGTCAAAAGCAGCACTGAGGTCTAGCAGTATGAGAAAAGAAATGTGTCCTTTATCAGAGGATATTAACATAACGTTCACTACTTTAGTTAGTGCCGTTTCAGTGCTGTGATGAGCTCTAAATCCAGACTGAAATAACTCTAGGACATGTTCTGTCTGTAAGAAGAAAGAGAGTTGTGAAGAAACTACTTTCTCTAATATTTTGGATATGAATGACAGATTAGAAATTGGCCTATAGTTGGACAGTTCTTGGGGGTTAAGACCAGGTTTTTTAATTAGCGGCTTGATGGCTGCAAGTTTAAATGAACTGGGAACGTAGCCCAGGCTCAGAGAATAGTTTATTATAGTAAGCAACGGTTCTACATTGCTATGCAGTAATTCTTTAAGTAGATGGGTTGGTAAAGCATCTAGTATGCATGTGGAGGGTTTAGCAGATTTCACCAGTGAAATAAGCTCCTCACAACCAATTGGGGAGAAGGACTCTAACAGGGCATCAGAGCTGACCAGACAGCTGTCAAGGTGCATTGGCATGTTGACAGGCTCTGAGATAGCACTACTAATTTTTTCCCTAATTTTATCAATCTTATCATTAAAGAATTTCATAAAATTGTTACTGCTACACTCTAGTGGAATAAGAGAATTGATTTGTTTGTGACTCCTAGTAAGGCTGGAAACAGTTTTAAAAAGGAGTCCTGAATTGTTTTTATGTTTTTCTATTAAGGCCGATAAGTATAAGGACTTTGCCGTATGGAGGGCATGCTTATATTCAATAAGGCTGCTTTTCCACAATAGTCTATACACTTCTAGCTTCGAATTTCGCCATTTACGCTCCAGGATCCGCGCTGCTCGTTTGAGGCTACGCATGTGCTCATTGTACCATGGCGCTATTCTTCGCTCTGTGGCTCTCTTATAGCGTAATGGTGCAACTTTGTCTAAAGCTGTACGAAGGGAAGTCTCGACGTGCTCTGTGAAACGCTCTAGTCCTTCCGGAGCTACAAGTGGATCAAGTGGATCAGTAAAATATCAGTGAGAGTGGCTATGGTGCTGGGTGTTATAGTTCGTTTAAATTGGTAGCGGGGTGGTCGATGAACACAGTCAGTTAAACACAACTCGTACCTTATGAGGCTGTGGTCAGAAACAGCCTCACTCTGTGGAAGAATTGCTAAACTGGATATGTCAATACCAAATGACAAGACCAAGTCTAAAGTATGACTACAGTTATGCGTAGGACCCACCACATTTTGAGTGACACCCATTGAATCAAGAATTGCTTGAAAATGAATGCTAAAAGAGTCACACAGATTTTCAAAATGGATATTAAAATCACCAACTATAATCACCTTATCGGCTGATAACACTACATGAGACAGGAAGTCTGAAAACTCCTGCAAGAACTCAGAGTATGAACCAGGGGGGCGGTAAATAGTAATTAATATAAACGACTGCAACGCTTTGTTGCTTGTTACATTTAAAACATTTGATACAGTGAGGATGAGGTGTTCAAAAGAATTAAACTTGAAGCCAAATTTTTGTGAAATACCTATATCAGAGTCATATATTGTGGCAACCCCACCTTCTCGACCATTTGGACGGGGGTTATGGACATATCTATAGCAAGAGGGAGAAGCTTCATTTAGGGCCATATAGTCATCTGGTCGGATCCAGGTTTCCGTCAAGCAAAGCATGCTTAGATTATGATCGGTAATCATTTCATTAACAAGCAATGCTTTAGATGACAGGGATCTAATATTTAGTAGTTAAATTTTGTCTACTAACTTTACGAGAATTATATTTTGGTACTCGAGGAACAGACACAGTTTCAATCTGATGTGACCTAGGTGACGTCTCTTTGCAGCTCGCAGACAGTCGGTTTAGCCTGTGTGTCTGCTGCCTGGCCTCGGCTCTGGTTTGTCAATCCCTATTAACTATTCCTACACTACCACTATTAAGCCTAGCAGATATGCTACGGGAAATGAGAGCAGCACCCTCCCAAGAGGGGTGAATTCCGTCTCGCTTCAAAAGGCCAGGCCTGCCCTCAAAACGTGTCCAGTTATCTATATAACCCACTTTGTTATCTGAGCACCATTTAGACATCCAGCGGTGTAACGCCCATAACCTGCTGTAGGTTTCAGCGCCACGCCGAACTGGGATGGGACCAGAGCATATTACAGTGTCTGACATCGTCCCCGCTAACTCACATACCTCTTTAACATTATCTTTAGTGATCTCAGACTGTCTCAATCCCACATCATTGGTGCCGACGTGTATAACTATCTTTGAATATTTACGTTTAGCCAGCACCTTTAAATTAGCCCTGATGTCAGGCGCTCTAGCCCCCGGGATACACTTAACTATGGCCGCTGGTTTCTCTAAACTAGTTGCTACATTCACGTGTCGCAGCTGTGAATCTCCTATCACCAGAGCTCTTTTAACAGGTCGCTCAGTCGGTGTATTACGGAGAGGGGCAAACCTGTTTGACACGGGAACCTGAGACGAACGGTGCTCAGCCCTACGGTTATGCCGCCGAGACGTCACCCATTCGCCCCGCTGCGAGGGCTCTAAAGCCGGAGCTGAGGGCTCGCTAGCTACAGCTGTGCAACCCGGGCCTGCTACGCTATCTACGCTAGCTGCTACGCTATCTACGCTAGCTGCTACGCTAGCTACGCTAGCTGCTACAAACTCTCTGGGACTTTCTAAAGCCCAGATGCGCTCCTCTAAAAGCGAAATCTTCTCCGTCATACTCATAACTAACCTACACTTCACACAAATAAAATTATTATTATCACTACTGACGGAAGAAGAGTAGCTATACATGCTACACTCAACGCAAGCAACAAGTGACTCAGACATGGTGAATACTTAGCTTCGGTTAAGATGTCAAAATGTCGGAGATGTTTCCAGTCGAAGAGAGTAGTCAACTGTCTTGATAGTAGCAGTACTACCTGTAATAGTTGTAGCGTCAGCAGGAAGCAGCATCTTCACTTCACCAGATCAGATGAATCAGATGGACTAATCTGTGATGTATATAAAGCTTTATAAAACTCTTTAAAAGCTTTATTTATTTGTTGTGGGTCGTGAATAACGACGTGGGTCGTGTTACCTGTTGAGTTCTTAATAGAGGAGATGGTTGTTTTTTCCTTATTAAGCTTTAACTGATTAGCAAGGAATTTTCCAGATTTATTGCCATGTTCAAAATTCTGCCAACGCAGTCTTTGCAGTAAAAATTGTGTCTTTTTATCTATTATTTCATTTAATTCCAGTTTAAGTTTCCTCAGCTTGTTCAGTGTGTGTTCTTGTGGTGAAGCAGCATGGGCAGCTTCTAAAGATTTTATTTTTCCTTCCAATTCTAATACCTGTGTTTTTTCTGTCTTTTTCTTATTTGAGCAGTAGGATATTATTTTCCCCCGCATTACTGCCTTCCCTGCTTCCCAAAGAACACACGGTGAGGTACCTGGTAGATCGTTATATTCTAAATGTTGCCCATTTTTTTTTTGAAGTAATTAATGAAATCTTGTTCCTTAAGTAATGATGTATTTAATCTCCAGTTCCTAGTTGCTGGTGTGGTTCTTTTCTGTGTCAAAGAGAGAGAGACCGGTGCATGATCACTGATAGTGATAGGATGAATATGGGTGTCTTTGACATCTGTCATAATGGAATTGCTAACTAAGAAGTTGTCTAAACGAGAATGTGAGTGGTGTACTGAAAAGAAGGTGTAATCCCGAAGAATGGGGTGGTGTGAACGCCACGCATCAGAGAGCCCAAAATCGTTCATGTATTGTTTTAGAGCAGGGCTATTCAACTGGCGGCCCGCCAGTTGATCCCTCCCCCCCCCCCCAACAAATTTCGTTCGCCCCCCCTGCTCAAAAAATTTCTGGCCCACATGTCAGAGCTCTCTGCCAAATATGGCCCGTTGAAATATATAGTTGAATAGCCCTGTTTTAGAGTGTCTGCAGACTGCCAGTTCCTTTGTCTCACTGCTGTACTGAGCCTGTCGATATCTGGATCAAGTACCAAGTTGAAGTCTCCTCCTATTATTAGTTTGGTGTCAGAGTGATTAGAGAGTGCAGTGAAAATATTGTGGAAAAAGGAGGGGTCGTCAACATTCGGTCCATATATGTTAGCAAAACATAAACGCATATTTAGAATGGACAGGTTAAGTATTATGTATCTACCATCTGGATCTGTTATATTGTTGCTAATGGAAAAGTTTATCCTTTTGTTAATTAATATGGCCACCCCCCTTTTGTTTTGAGTTGTAACAGGCTGAGTACAAGTGTGGGAACTGAGGAGAGGTCAGTGTGTATGTAGGTGTTTTGGACATATGTGTTTCCTGTAGAAAGACAATATCTGCCTGTAAGTCGTTTAGCCGATTAAAAATGTTCATTCTCTTTACCCTCGAACCAGTTCCACGTACATTCCATGTGACAAATTTCAGTGAACTCATGTTAAAACTACTTGTTTGAGTGTTGGATGGTTGCTAATGGTGTGTGTGTTGCACATCTGTGTTGTATGCCTGTGTTGAATGTTTCGTGTATGTGTCTGCGCTATATGCCTGAGTGTGTGTGTGTCTGTGCCTGCATGAGTCGGTCGTGTGTGTGTCTCCTGTGTGTTAGTGTGAGATTGTGATATATGTCTACGTGTGTGTCTGTTTTGCATACCTGCCTGCATGTGCGTGTGTGTGCATACAATACATTGCAGTCTTGAAAGTGGGTGAACAAATTGCTGGGTTAGTGTAGAAAGAGAAAAGGAGAGGGGAAGCAAAAAGGAAAAGGTGACGTACACTGAAAATGCATATACAACAAAAAAAGTTTAAACAACTAAGACTCATGACGGATAACATACGGTATGGTGCTAATTAGACCGGCATTAGTTATTTAAACTTAGACTTTTATTGTTCTAGGCGAAAAGTAATGTGTCATAAGGAGTTGGCGCCGGTGTCGGTGTTGATACAGTTCACCTGTTTAGAACAGCCATGGTGTTGTGTTGGTGTCGCGGTAGAGTTGACCGTTCACGTAGAGTTTATCCACTGATATTACAGCCCAGGAACCTGATTAGATGAAACTCTTGCGGATGGGAAACAAGACCTTGCGTCGCTCCAGGATTTCTTTGGGGAACTGGTCGTTAATACTGAAGTTGGTTCCCTTCAGCTCCCGGCCGCGGCTCTTCAGCAGTTCTTTATGCTTGAAGTGTTCAAATTTTGCCACGATCGGTCTGGGTCTCCGCGCATCTGGCTGTTTCCCCCCAGGCGGTGAACGCGGTGAAAGCTGATGGTTTTGACGGTTGCCTTTGAGATTTTAAGGTGAGTTTGCATAAATGTTTTTACCGTGGTCTCGGGGTCTTCGTCCGCCTTCTCCGGGATACCTGCAAATATAAGATTGTCTCTCATACTGCGGGACTGGAGATCGATGACCGTTTCCTTTATTTTTTTGTTTTCTTCAGAGAGTCGGGTCATTCCCTCGGTGAGCGATTTCACAGACTCTCTAAGAACCGTGTTTTCAGCCGCGAGTGCTTCCACTTGCTGCTGGCTAAACTCCACCGACTCACGCAACGCCTGAAACTCTTGGTGGAGAATTTCCACCAGCGCCAGGCGCACGTCAAACCTGGACAGTTTGGTGTTGATGGACTCCAGGATGTCCGCTGTGTTACAGGTGTGTGGGGAAGCCGCTCCCGGGGAAGCTTCGGCACGGCTCCTCTTGGTGGATGGCGTCTTCTCTGCTTTGCTCATGATAATTCTTTCAAAGCAGTCGTCTATATACGTGAGTATATTGTCCAAATCTCCACGGTGCTCCAGAATGGTTGAATTCGTTTATATTAGGGGTGGGCATAGATTAATTTTTTTAATCTAGATTAATCTCACTGAAATCTTGAAATTAATCTAGATTAATCTATATTAAAATGGCTCATAATGCGTGCTACCCAAGTAATGACTAAAAGTCAGTTTTTGAGATAGGATTTCTTAATACAGAGGGTGACCAGGGGCTCATCCCCTGTTTCCAAAATGCATCAATGACTGCTTGAGGAAGCTGTTCTACTTTGATACTTGAAGAAAAAAAAAACATGCTCAATAAAATGTAGGCTACTAGTGTTCAACGGTTTATTCAGTTAAACATGAATTTGTAAGCCTACATACTACAATAAATAACATGTTTATTCAGCTAAACATAATATTTGAAATGTAAGCCAACATTTAGTACATTTAACCTCACGGACATAATTTTCAAAAGTCAGTTTTGGTCCTCTGTACACTGTAAAAAAAAATCCAAATTTTATGGAAAATAACTGTAAATATTTAATGTATTTTAACATTTTTTCCAATTGTATGCAAAACTTTGTAAAATTACAGACATTATTTGTAATTTGACAAAATGTCTTTTATTTTAAGTATTATGACAATAATTACAAGTTACATGCTTTTCTCGTTTTTTAACGGAAGTATTACAGTATTATTTATACGGTATTTTTCTGCTTTCTTAAATTATATACAGATTCATGTATAATTACAGCAATTATCTGCAATTAAACATTTGGTTGATTATATAAAGGTTTATGTCTGTAAGAACTAAAAAGTTTTTTTCTCTGTCATTTTAATCAAAATCTTATGTCTTTTGGCACTGCTGGTTTAAACATGATTTTCAGTGTCAGAAATGAATGTGGTTTTCACAGTATTAGCTTACATGTATCAATACTCGTATTTTGATTGTTAGGTGTCCTCGTAATTCAGAGGATCCATTGATGTTCAGGAGAAATATGTACACAGATCAAAACATATAGGGTCTGGACATATTAATTTGCTACAGAACGTGATGGTAATTGATTTGATGAAGTAAAAAAAAAAACAATTTCTGCAATTGAAAATCATGATTATGCTAATTTTTATGATGATTACAGAATGAAGAGTGACTTCTCAATGTCAATTCAGACATTAGATTTTTACATTGGCATGTCTAAAGTATGTAACAGTAGTAATGGCTGTAGGAGACTTCTGTTGATTGTTCCATCTCTATTGATGTCGGTTCTCATTTTAGTTCTTGTGCAGTCATTGGCAATAGAAAATGGCCGTTTGTTTGGGTGCTAGAGTTTTAAAAGAAACATTTCTAAACACTGGGTCTCTTGAACATAACCAAGGAAATAACCTGTAACACACTGAGAGACAGATGAACTGATATACTGGTAGACGTACATTGTAATGGAAAGTCTAATTTGCTAGGAACGTCACCGACTATTCTATCGCTAATGATTAATAGTCACATGAAATTTTGGGTGGCAGACATTATTGGGGTTTTTTTAAAAATCCACCTCTATCACGTTCTGTGGTGGCTGAATATTGTACCGTCAGCCAATGGGCAGCGTTGAGGGGTGGAGTCTACAGACTTCCCAGCAGGCCCTGCGGTGAGTTCCCCCTGTTTCCCTGGATGTGTGTTGTATGTGCGTTAGTGTTCTCCCCTCCCTTTAGTGGGTTGCTTATTAAATAACAGTTCAACATTGGTGTAATGGCTCATTCTTGTCCTTCTGACTCGAAGCCATTACAATATGTAATGAATATGAACAGACTTAAAACTGCTGTATTTTTTGTTAAAATCTTTCCAGATTAATGGAGAAAATCCTATGCAATTAAAATTCATCTTGCAGCTAGATTGTAATAATTAATTGTAATTGTAATAATTCAGTTAAAAGTTGTAAAACAATATTTCTCTGCAAAAATATTAGTGGTGTCACTTTTTTTAAAGTGCTTAATCATAATAATTCAGGGAAAAGTTGTATAACGATATTTCTCTGCAAAAATATTAGTGCTGTCACTCTATTAAAAGTGCTAAATCATAATAATCCAGGAAAAATCTGTAAAATAACGGTATTTCTCTGCAGAATGTTTAATGAATTTTTCTGTAAATTTATAGTTTTTCTACTTAATTTAAATCAGGGTTTTTACTTTTTTAAATCAGGGTTTTTTACAGGCCGCTGCTGCCAGTCGTTTACCATTTTTTTAGGACTTTTTTTTTTACAGTGGTTTTAACGGTTAAAAATAAACATTTAAATAGCGACGAATCTAGCGCTAGGACCATGCAGAAAACGACCGCTCCGAGCTCCGCTCCGGTAACACTTTACGTTCCTAAAAATGAATTTTCCGTGAAGCAAACCTGGCGACTTCGTGGCTGCATCCATGTAAAAACACGTACGATTTGTAATTCGCAGGTTTAAAAACTCATTCTCACCCCTACTGTGCAATTTGGTTAGGAATACAGCCGAGGTAAACTATCAAGTTGAAAGTCATCATAGTTTGCTTATCCATTTTGACCCAGTTCCCAACCCAACTTTAAGAATAGATTAACGGCGATAATTTTTATATCGCCCGATAAGAGTATCAAATTAACGACCGCCGTTAACGGCCCACCACTAGTTTATATGTATTAAGTTAGAGAAGAAGAAAAAAAATACACCTAGAGATGATGACTATTATTATTATTATTATTTTTTTTTTTTAGGTTGTCTTTAAATTAAGCTAGCGGATAATAAATATATTAACTGAAAGTTTGTTAGCAGCCGCCCGCCGCCATGTTCAAATGCTTCCGCCTTCTGCCGGTTTGCAGTCTGTTGTGCTACTCCGTCATACCCCTATATTCCTTTATATTTATTGCTTGTTGGTAGTATTTAAGTCATTTGCTTTTTATTTGTTTCTTTATTAGTGATACAATCAACCTGATGATTGATGATGCAGGGGGCACCAACCAAAATCTCGCCTAGGGCACCATATTGGTCAGGGCCGGCACTGATCAGAGATATAACATTACACATCAAATTTAT
This sequence comes from Brachyhypopomus gauderio, assembly GCF_052324685.1. Lineage (NCBI taxonomy): Eukaryota > Metazoa > Chordata > Actinopteri > Gymnotiformes > Hypopomidae > Brachyhypopomus > Brachyhypopomus gauderio. The sequence goes on from NW_027506897.1 coordinate 359,239, forward strand.
CGCATCGTGTTTCCTCAAATTTGATGTTGACTCAACTGATAGCGCATTGTATAAATGTCCTTTTTACATAAATGTCCTTTTTACAAGTTTGTAATATAAACATTGGCTGTGAGGCCAGGGATGCTCTGTAGGTTTTTCTGTCACCATACTTTCTTGCTATGGTGGAGCAAGTTTGCGTATGTGATCACGTGACTGACCGGCTTCATTTGATTGGTCACTCATACTCAGGTGACGAGACGTCGGTCAGTCTTCTCACTGAAAAGACGAATTATTTACAAAACGAAAGTAACGGTAGCACGCGGCGCAAATCCAATTGTAACGGAGTAAAAGTCGCGTTTTTCTCAGCACATATTTACTCAAGTAGAAGTCTTTCATATTAAAACTACTCTTACAAGTAAATTTTTGTTCAAATAGCTACTTGAGTAAATGTAATGGAGTAAATGTAACGCGTTCCTACCCACCTCTGATTAACAAGCCCGAGTTAAGGTGCAATCTAACCACCAACTGATCAACGTTACCACGGAAACAGATTCACTGAACTACTTCAATCAAGCTTGATGACGCGGCCACACGGACTGAAACGAAGGTGATCAATTCTATGTTAAACCGTGAACGAGACTCTCATTCCTGGACTTCATATCCAGAAGGACGATTCCCAACACACCTGGACGACGTCGCTTTTATCAACGAGGAACCTGTGGTGGAAATTTCCTCCTAATTCCCTCCTAACACACACACACACACACACACACACACTAGATGCTGAGTCTTCACTGTAAATATACTGATCCCTGTTGATGCTGTTTGTTTTAGAATAGTTGGTTTTAAATAAATGTATCATTTATTTTCACCAAATTGTCTGTGTTGATGTCATTCAAAAGTGGTTGTTGCCAAAACCTCCAAAGAATTCACAGTTAAATCCTTCAAATACCAAAACATTAATTAACTTTTGTTGATGACTAATAATAATAATAATACATTTTATTTAATGGCGCCTTTCTTGGCACTCAAGGTCACCTTACATAATTTAATTTAACAAACAAATTAAAAATACACAATAAAATAAGTACAAAAATGAGACAGTGCAAGTACAATTCACAGGTCATAGGAAACTTTAAACAAGTGAGTTTTAAGTTTGATTTTAAAATGTGGCAATGAATCTGTGTTGCTGGGAGTGAATTCCAAAGGCGTGGAGCAGCACAACTAAATGCTCTGTTCCCCATAGTAGCAAGACGGACAGGTGGAATAGTGAGATAGATAGAAGAACAAGAGCTAAGGGTGCGAACTGGTGTAGCAATATGAAGGATGTCAAAGGTATAAAAGGGCAAGATTATGGAGAGCTTTGAAAGTTAAAAGGAGTACTTTATAATTACAGCGATGAGAAATGGGAAGCCAATGAAGCAGCTGTAAATCAGAAGTGATATGATGCATTGTAGGGGTCCGTGAAATGATACGAGCAGCTGAATTTTGTACTAATTGTAATTTATGAAGGGTTTTCTGAGGTAGACCAAACAAAAGAGAATTACAATAATCTAAACGATAAGTAACCAGACTATGAACCAAGATAGCAGTACAGTGATGATTAAGAGAAGGACGAAGACGATTTATATTTCGAAGATGTAAATAAGCTGACCGAGTGATATTATTAACATGAGAAACAAAAGAAAGAGTGAAACTGAGTGTGGCCAGAGAGATAAGAGCGGAACCAATGAAGAGGTATATTTTCAATGCCTAGAGAAGAGAGTCTGTTGAGGAGGATGCCGTGTGAAATTGTATCAAAGGCCGCAGTCAGATCAAGCAGAAGAAGTATAGATAGCAGACCAGAATCAGCAGCAAGAAGGAGATCATTGGTGATCTTCAGAAGTGCCGTTTCAGTAGTATGAAGTGGATGGAAACCAGATTGAAGTTGTTCATATAGATCATTATCGGCCAAATGAGCATGGAATTGAGCTGCAACTGTTTTTTCAAGAATTTTGGAAACAAATGGAAGATTTGAAATAGGCAGAAAATTATTAAGGTCATTTTGATCTAAACCAGGTTTTTTAAGTATTGGGGTTATAACAGCTGCTTTGAGAGCAAGGGGAAAGACACCAGTGGTAAGGGAAGAGTGTATAATGTCTGTAATGAGAGGGGACACAGAGGAGAGACTAGCTTTAACAAAAACAAGAAGGGGATCTAATTGACAAGTTGAACATTTTAATTTTTGAATTAATTTAGAAACATCATTAACTGAGGGAAGAGTGAAAGCTGAAAGTAGATTAGGAGAGGCAAACGGAGGTGATGAAATTAATGCCAAAGGAACAGTTGGTAAAAGTATTTGCTGGTGGATACGTACTATTTTTGAGGAGAAGAATGATACTAAAGTATTACAAAAGTCAGAACAATATAAATGGGGAGGAAGTGAGTCTGGTGGTTTTGTAATCTTTGCAACTAGTGAAAAGAGGGCCTTGGAATTACCCTCATTTGAACTAATTAAATTGGAATAATATGTGGATTTAATTGTAGAAATGGAATCTTTATAATCAAGAATGTAATTTATGTACTCTGTAAATTATGTAATCTCTTTATGTACGGTGACACCAGTTTTCCTGTAAAGCCTTTCAAGTTGGCGACCTTTTGCTTTTAACTGTATATATTCACATATATATATTCAACTATATTCACAACTGCCATTTTAAAGTTAAGAACACTAATGCTTTTAAGTAGATTCTATTAAGATTTCTCATCTTGACTAAAAATTGCAAGTTTACCAGTCAAATCCAGTGTTCACTTGTTTAGAAATATTAAATTTATTTGAATGAGGACATTACACATTACATAAAACGTGTATATTTCTAAAAAATGCTTAATGTTGACAATGCATTTCCTCCAAGTAAATGATGTAAGTGTTACTAAAACTTGATAAAGAACAATTGCATGCCTTGTTTCTGCCTCTAAATCTCACTTGAGTTGCTCTGCACAAGCAAGCAGATTAACATCGACAAGGATTGAGAGCAAACAAATTAACAAAAATTTTAACGTCTCAACATTCAACAGTGCTTGCTTTCGATATGGTAAATAAAAAGAATTTTGTACAGCAACAGTGTCCAACAGTGTGAGATGAAACAAAAGTCTATTGTTCAACATTTTGTCAATATCACTTTCTCAGTGGCAGTAATATTCATACAGCAGAAAAAGAATTTCCATCCCAGATGAGACTTGGTGTGCAGCCAATCAATCTATAAACAAAATCTCAGCAATTTATTTCTAAGTCCATGTACCCTTGCTGAACACTGGTCAGGGTTCATCTTCATGACGACCTTCTGCAGGAATTCAAATGAGTACTTCATTTTGTGAGGGTACTGCAGATTAAGGCAGTAGATGGTGCCCATTAACATAGCAAAACCAGTGGGCACGTCTCTGATTTCATGAAGAACAACTGCCTCTTCTACCACCACAGCCACATTGATAATTTCATGAGGGAAAGCATCATGCAGGACACCTTCATGTCCAATTAGAATTCCAACACGCTTTCCCTTCATGAGGACATCCAGGGTTTCACCATGAACCTAAAACAAATGCACAAATTTAGTTCTAATGTATCCTGGCCTGCTACTTTATTAAAACCACCTCCTTATTTCAGCTCCACTGATGTGTGCACTACTCTTTGACCATTTGAACATGGCTGTTTGTCATCTAACCAGACACAGAACAGAAATTTGACACAAAAACTTCAAAGTTTAAACACTGCCAACAACTATCCCAAACATTGCCAACTAGAGTTACTTGTTGGTTAAAATGCTTATAATGGAAGTACTTTTGAAGATAGTGACTAACTAGTCTGAATGAATGCACCCATTATCTTAATGCATAAATATATTTTCTTACATCACACATCCTGATTATGTCAGAGGTGTCTTCTGACAAGAACAGTGGAAGACCAAGCAAGGCAGCCGTTCTTCTGTTCTGATTTGTGTCCTACATACAAAGAGAGACTGAGTAAATACAGTAATTAAACAAGATTCTTTAATGTAGTACATATTGTTAAGTACATTTTCATACGTACCTCCTTATTAAGGCACTGCATAACACTGCTAAGAGTCAACCTCCTGTTTGATGAGACAGCTGCTTTATAGAATTCCAAAAGATTTGACATCAAGGCATCCAGTCCATCCAGGAATGACTGGAGCAGGTCAGCAGTGACTATTCTACAGAACTCTGCCTTTATCTCAAACAGACGTATAAGACAGTAAACATGGGGTGATAATAGTATAAAAGTCTAGTAGAGTGTAAAGCAATAGCAAATGAAAATCTTACATATGAATTTACATATTAAAATTACATGTGATCTTTTAACCCTAACCCTAACCAACAGATAATTTCTTTGTTCATCATACTTACCTGTCTCTCATTAAACAATGCAGGCCATCTGTCCAGAAGTTCAGAGATGAGTGGCTCATCCCCAATTATTTCCTTTCTTCGCTGTGAAAATGTTGCCATCATCAGTTCATCCAGGTGCTGCAAGTCCAGATCACGCTTCTGCACCTCTAGAAGCATGGTCTTCCGTTTTTCCTCTGATATATCTGCACTTTGACCTTCAGGTGGATCTGGCAAGAAGTGAATCTCTCCCTTCTTTGACTTCTTGATTGCCTTGTGGTTGGTCTGCCCCTTCTTTCTCTTATATACAAGAACCTCAGGGCATCCAGCTGCCATCAGTCTCTGACGGTAATTGCCCATTTTGAATTTCAAGCTGAATACCTAGCAATACCATCCTTTGACAGAACCCGGCTCTCTGAGACTAGGGTGCTTTTCTACAAGAGCTGTGGCTACACTTTCGTAGTGGTCTTTTCTTGGATAAGGAGTGATTTTGGAAATCATATCAGCTAGTTTGTCAAGTATTTCACTCTTAACACTCTTGGAGATGGCCATCACTGTGCCTTCTTTGGCATAGGCATCTTTTGCTGCACTGAGCTGAAGTTCAACATCATGGGAGAAATCAGGAATAAGAAAAGGGTCAGGCCATTCCACTGAGGAAGCACTACTTGGGGAACTCAAGCTTGCAGTATCTAGTGTTGAGTCAGATACAGAATCAGAAAAAGTGAACAAAATTTTCAGTGTTGCTCGATCATTTGGTAGATCTTTGATATCCGTCAAATTGTAGAGCTCATTTCCAAAGTCTGGATCTTCAAACTGTAAAATGAAGTTTCCTCGCAAGCCCATATTTGTACGCAGTGCTTCACATAGGTCCTTTACCAAGTCAGGTACACTCTCTAGGGTGACACGCCTGATCTCTTGAGGTGAAACAATGACTCGAAGAAGCATCATGGAAGCACCAACCGCTATAACAGTGTGACACAAAAGGAGAAAAAGTTGAAAACATCTGAAAACAGCATAAAATTAAATTATCATGAGTGAAGTGCATGGTCTTTAGTAAATTTGGTGTATGATTGTATTAGGCCACCTGTGAGTTAAAACACACAAAATTAATAATAATAAAAAGCAAGGATCTGTTTTCTGTACCTTACTGTATTATAAATGTCCTTGGAGTGACGAGCACCTTTCCATCAACAAGATATGCAGCAAGGGGGGTGTAGTCGTTCAGCTGGTCAGGATCAACAACCACAGTTACTGCAGGAACTTTGATGTTGAGCTGGTAACACCTTAGATGCTCAACAAAGCCAGCTTCAAACATTTCAACAATGAAAAATATGTGGCCATCCACTAAACAGATCTCAAGCACTCTCCCAAAATCTGGTAGTCCGCTTGTGTAGCCAACAGAGAGCACCATTCCTTTGGAATATTTTGTCCCACTTAAATAAGCTGTTGAGGTGAGTGAAACAGAGTCCAGGGCTTTAAACTTGTTTGAAATAGCCACGCTGATTGTAGCATCCAAGATGTTCACAGGTACAACAGATACTCGTCCCGTTTCGATGCTTGGTTTAAAAAGAGTTGGCATCTCCAAATAATATGCTAACATTAGTTGATGTCTTGTAGCCAAAGTGTGAAGAATATTTTTGAAGTTACCAGAATCACGAACCACCTTTTTAAAGAAACAGTGTTTAGCCTCAAATCTCATAGTCCAAAATTCAACTAAGGGACCAAATTTTTTTTATTAGCATAGGGTAATGTTCCAAATAATGATGTTTAGGGTGCAATTTAGTACAAGGAAAAACTTCTAAAAGCAACTGTCGGTGGTCAGAAATTTTGGGTTGAAGGTAGCACAGGGTTTCTGGTGTGAACGAGGGGCTGCTTTACAACTCAACAATGTCTTTCAATTCAAGAATTAAATGCCAAGCCTTTTCACTTTCTGGAATGAGATGACCAACTAACAGTGGAAGAAATCTCAGAAGTGTCCAATTCTCATGTCCATTGACACCTATTGTTCCATTTTTTTGAAAGTTTGTTTGTATTATCTGAGGTCTGTTAGTTTTGTCACAGAACTGAAATAATCCTGTACCTGTCCTGTAGACCTGTTCGCAATTTGGTGTTAGGGGAATTTCTCACTTGAACTGAGTTAGTGGGTCCCTAGACATGAAAAATCACTGAGGTGCTCGTCCGCCATAGTGCCACGAATTCCGCAATAGTCAAATTAAATATGGCCGCCATCGGCTATGATAAAAATCCAACTTGTTTGTTTCTGAATGTATATAGACATATAATACCTCCATTTAGACTAATTATGGTATGGGGAATTCATTTCTGATATTGTTATGACCATACTGGATTATTTTAACCTTGAATGGTCATGGTCAAGGTTCTTTTCCTATTCAGATGTATCACATGCACATGTAAAGTAACCCTTATACTGTGTATTTGTACAACACAAGACAGAGTTTACAGAAAATGGACAAGGTTTAACTCTTCTTGTATTTTACCAGGAGTATCAAAACATTTCCAAGGATCCTAAAGTTTATATCTCATTATTAAGCATCACACCAGTTGATCAACAGTGAGCATGCTGGTTGGGCAGGTAAGTAAATGTACCCTCTCTCTTCTTCACAGCTAACTGTTTAAAGCTAACTGCCAGATGCTAGCTGATGTTGTAGTTGGACTGGTTTTCCCAGAGGAGGAAGTTTTTTTCCAGCATTTGAGAACTAATTTACTGTGTATTATCTTGTGTATTTTTCCAGAACTGTACAGAGTTCACAGGGAAAAGGAGATAAGGTTTGATTTTACCAGGAGTAGTCAAAGTTTTCATCTCACTATTGAGCATTGCTTTTATTGATCAACATGGAGCATTCTAAAATACCTTGCCCCAAAAGCTTGAATTAAGTTGCTTCAATGGCAGATCAAGACAATCTTAATCAAATGTTATGCATCATCTGTCAAGAAGATAATAAATTGCCTGTAACAAGTGAAAAGACAGGACGTGAGAGAATCAAACAAGCTGCTAAAATCCGTAATGATGTGGTTACAAATCGTATCAAAACTCTGATGGGGGAAGATGAGGAGGATAATGATAATAACATGTTTGTTTACCATAATACCAACAAATGCTACAAGTCATACACTCATTCTCGTAAACTGACATCTATTGAGAAGAAGAGAATTGAAGAATCTAAGGTATGTGAGACAGAAGGTGAGGTTTCCACAAGTGTTAAATCCACACCAACCTTACGGAGAAGTGTTACTGTCACGTGGGACTACGCCCCTCTCCTAGCTGTCACTCTGGGTTCCCTCGTGTCTGTAATCCTGGCCCGTTTGTCCCGCCCTGCTCGTTTGTTTGAGTGTTCCTTGTTAGTTACCACGCCCCTGTGTCATTGCCGTCACCTGCCCCTTGTTTAGTTCGTGTCTTTATAATCCCTGCACTTCCCCAGTCTAGTTATCGGTTATTTTGTCTCTTTGTCAATCTGTCTCCTTTGCTCGTTCGTGCTATTTGTTCATGCTGTTAGTTTGTACTGTGCTGTTCACCTTGATCGTAAGTTGCTCTGTGTTCCCCGTAGTGTTTTCGTCATGCCAGTGTATTTGTGTTATTTGGACTGCCCTCCCATTTTGAACCCGGACTGCTTCTCTGACGACGGTTATGGATTATCCTTTAATAAATCTCGCTCTTCTCAGCATTTGTGTCCGTCTCCTCGCTCCGCAGCGCGAGCTGCGTTACATATTAACCGATCAACCAAGGACACAGCGAGAGAGCGAGACTCTGATAAGTTCAACCGCTGCGATGAGATGTTGGCTGGTTTGATCCAGTTCGACTCTCCGATATTGCAGCGAGAACGAACCAGAGACAGGAAATCCCCTGGCGCTGTGGGTACATGGGAGTCTCGTCGCTGTAAGAACGAAGCGAAACCACGTACGGTTTCTGGCTTTAGCGACGAACTCCCCGGTAAGCGCTATGTGTCTGCCCGACTCGAAACTCGCTATGGGAAGGAACAACCTGTAGCGCGCGATTCGGGCAGGCGGGAGGAATGTGCAGACGAGCGTTGGCTTGGCTCTTTCAAGAGTCATTGTGAGCTCCCGATACCTCAGACGAGGCGGAGTCACCTTGAAAGCCACCGAGAAGCAGTTGTGTCTGTGTATTCTTCCAGGCGCAGACCAGACCGGGGAAGGAGGAAAACCACGCACCCGGTTCAGAGCCCCGCCGCCACCGTGCCTGAGAAAGTCGCCTTCCCTGAAGGAGACCGCCCTCCGCTGATCCCGGAAGCCTCTCCCCAAAGGCTCCCGAAGTATTTTTTGGGGGTGAGTGGAAGACACTCGCCCAGGATGTGGCCGGCTGAGACCCGGGATGACGTCAGTGTGGCGGACACGCCCCCCGAGGACGTCGGCTTGACGGACACGCCCCCCGAGGACGTCGGCTTGGCGGAAACGCCACCCGAGGACGTCGGCTTGGCGGACACGGCCCCCGAGGACGTCGGTTTGGCGGACACGCCCCCCGAGGGCTTCTCCTTGCCTCAGCAACCTGTTCCCGCTGCCTGTAGGCAGTCCGTGCCTGTTCCTGTTCCCGCTGCCCATAGGCAGTCCATGCCTTTTCCTGTCCCAGTTGCCCGTAGGCAGACCACGCCGGTTCCTGTCCCCGCTGCCGGTAGGCAGACCACGCCGGTTCCTGTCCCCGCTGCCCGTAGGCAGACCACGCCGGTTCCAGTTCCTGCGACCCAGGAGGGGTCGTACACGCCGGTTCCAGTTTCCGCGACCCAGGAGGGGTCGTACACGCCGGTTCCAGTTCCCGCGACCCAGGAGGGGTCGTACACGCCGGTTCCTGTTTCCGCGACCCAGGAGGGGTCGTACACGCCTGTTCCCGCTGCCCGCCAGCGGACCGCGCCTGTTCCCACTGCCCGCCAGCGGACCGCGCCTGTTCCTCCAGAGACTGTGCTGCCCTCTATTGGGCCCGGACTTTATGTGCCCTCTGCTCTGCCCTGTACACCTGCCTCTGTACCCATGTTCCCCTTGCTCCCGTGTTCTGTCCCTGGATTTGTGTTGGTCCCAGTTCCTGTGTGTGTGCCTGTTCGTGTCCTTGTGCCCGTCCCTGTGTTTGTGTGTGGTCAGTTCCTCCAGGTCCCTGTCCCCGTGTCTGTTCCCCAAGTCACGACCCGCTTTGTGCCCGTGCCTGTCTCTGTGGTCCATGCTGTCTTCGCCTCCGTGTTCGCCTCTGCCCTGTCCCCGCTCCCATGTCTGTTCCCAGTCCTGTCCCATCCAGTCTTGCTCCCATGCCTAGCCCTGTCCCTGCCTGTGATGCCCCGTCCCAGCCCGGCTCCTGGCCAGTCTCTGGTTTCTCTGTCCCTGCCATGCCCCGGTCTCCGTGCCCTGCTTTCCCCTGGTCTGTTCCTCCGGTCTGTCCCGTGTCTGCTGTCCCTGTCCCTCGCCGTGTTCCGTGGTTCCCTGTCTTGTCCTAGTCTGGTTCCCTGTCCTGTCTGCCCTTGCGTGCCCCGGAGTGGCACGCTTTGAGGGGGGGTTCTGTCACATGGGGCTACGCCCCTCTCCTAGCTGTCACTCTGGGTTCCCTCGTGTCTGTGTTCCTGGCCCGTTTGTCCCGCACGAACGAGCAAAGGAGACAGATTGACAAAGAGACAAAATAACCGATAACTAGACTGGGGAAGTGCAGGGATTATAAAGACACGAGCTAAACAAGGGGCAGGTGACGGCAATGACACAGGGGCGTGGTAACTAACAAGGAACACTCAAACGAGAAGGGCGGGACAAACGGGCCAGGAACACAGACACGAGGGAACCCAGAGTGACAGCTAGGGGAGGGGCGTAGCCCCACGTGACAGTTACACATTGTGCACCTCCAAGTTCTGACAAGGATGCAAGAACATTGCCCTGTGTTATATGTGGATATAAGGAACACAAGAAATGTTGTGACAAGTACAAAATTTGTGAGTATGATAGTGCGAAGAAACTCATTGCTGCAGCAAAGCATAACCAAGTTTTCACACACATTGCAGATCGACTGAAGGATGATGAAGATAGCTCTATTAAATCAGTCATATCAGCTGATTTATTTTTCCATAATATTTGTTGCCAGAACTACATGCGAAAATATGAACGTGGCATCAAACCCAAAGCACTGGAGAAACCAGCCATTACCAATATCAAGCAAGTGCTGTTTGCTCGTGCTCTTCCATATATTGACAGACTTTTGGCTAAGGGAGAGTGTTGCACTGTGAGTGATATTTTGGAGTTTGCCAACAGGTACCTCACCATGCCAAGCCAGTGGTTCGACCTGCCCTGCCACCAGACATGCTGCTGCATCCTGAAAACAAGCAAGTAACATTACTTGATGTTGCAACTGCCCAAAGTGTATCAGCAAAGCGAGAATTCTTGATCAGTCTGATCCGCTGTGGGGTATCAGCAGGAGGCCCTCTGATATGGGCTGCTGTGCACACACTTGTCTCATCTGCTGTGGTACCGATGATGCGTGTTGGCTTCCTCCCTGTTGTACCAAGACCCATTACTGAGTGTGCCACCGTCAGACATTGCCTCACTAACTTCCAGAGCGTTCGCAGGCAACTGAATCAGGCATCAATGCCAATTTGGTGTGATGAAAGCGTGTTTGCCCTAGCTGTAGATATTTACCTTCATGAGACAGAACAGTTCAAGGATCTGTTCCTCTGTATGGGCCCTTTCCATTGGACCCGTGTTCTACTCAGATGCCAGGGAAAATTCATTCGAGGTTCTGGCCTGGATGATGCATTGGTGGAGTGTGAAGTGTTTGGACCTGGCGTGATTGAGTCTGTGTTAAATGGCAGTCATTATGTCCGAGCTTTCACTAGAATGCTAATTGTGGAGGATTTGATCAGGTCACTCCAGTGGGAGATGTTCTGGCAAAACAAGGACAAAGCAGAATATCCAGTGCTAGCACAGGTAGAAGCAATGCACACTAGACTTGCTGCAAATCAACATTGCCCAGAGCAGTTTGAAGCATTGATTGAACAAGTACAGAAGTTGAATCAGGACTTTTTGGAGTTTGAGAAGGAGTGTGAAGCGAAGTCAGAGCTTTGCCGATTCTTTGGAGTTTGGCTGGATTTGGTAGCCATCATCAAAAATGCTGTAGTCTCTGAAAGAGAAGGAAACTGGAACTTACACGTGGCTACTATAGAGGATTCTATGCCAATCTTTGCAGAATGTGACTGCATAAACTACCTTCATCATGGCTCATGGTATCTTGAACAAATCAAGGTGCTAGAGTTCACACATCCTGAGCTCTACCGGCGCTTCTCGATAGGCCAGTGGGTTGTGCAGGATCGCCCTGGCTGGTTCTGTGCTGTGGGAGGTGACATGAAGGTTGAGCAGACCATTCAGCGAGTGTCAAAGGGTCCTGGAGGTCACTACATAGTAGGAGCCACACACAATGCAAATGCTGTATCAGAGTTTGAACTCTTGTTCCACGAGATTGGGATGATCACTGATGTCCTCAACTTTCTCACCAACAACAACACTTTGAAACAGACAGAATGCCATCTTCAGCATGCACTGAGCACCACTCGCCGCCTTATATTCAACCAAAATGTTTCAAAGCTGCTGGACTTTGTGCTAGAGCGGCAAAATCCCTACTCATTGACAGTCAATGTGCCTGTTCCACTGCACAATCTGCTCACCAAGCAGGCTGCTGACCGAGTTGTCGCTTCTCGCTTGCTCAACTTTCTCCAAAATGGGAAGCATGTCTACTGCTCCTATAGACAGGAGAGGTTAGTTGAGAAGACCAAGAAAATTAGCACTACTGTATCAAAGAGAAAACTACCTCAGTTCAATGAACAAACACAGAAAACCCCAACAATCAGTATGAAGGAACATAAGTCAGTTTCATCCAAAGACATGGCTGAGGCACATAGAAGCATGGACATTGCTAAAGAGCGGGGTGAGAGTATCCGGGAGATACTTTCTCATGATGTGCTTTCAGCATCTCCCCTGTTTGATGGTGACCTTCCAGCTCATGTCAACAAGTCAAAACTTGTGAGTGAGATTGAGCCTCAACTTGATCTCACCCAGTGGATTTCTGGATCAACTTATTCCACTCATGTTGTTGTAGACTTCATGTCGAAGATGCCTCAGATGCCTCTAGCACAATTTCGTACTTTAGGTGCGGTCATCAATGCCATCATCAGCTCAACATCATCTCTCTGCAAAGAGCCAGAGTTCATCCATCTTGTTCTAGATTCCTACATCGAGATGTCCCTAAAGGAAGGGGAGCGCATGCGTACATACTCAACAACAGGCATTGACAACAGGCCCTCAAGTTGCTGAGGGATGGGGGTGTGTTTGTTCATGCCAATGATCATGAACAAACACACCCCCATCCCTCAGCAACTTGACAAGTTCTGGGCATCTGAGAAGAACAAGCGGAATCTCCAAATATTATCTAGGGATATGGTGTGCAATCGAGCCAGTGGCAATGCTACTGTAATTGTGAGTTCTGTTGTCATTGATGATGAGGTGCTACCAGCAAAGGCAACTGGTGGGGAAGAGATCCCAGACCTCTTGAACTGGATTGAAGAAGCTGATGCCAGGTTGCTGGTGCATGTTGAGTGGGCTATTCGTGTGAAGCAGTGTGAGAGAGTTATCATAGTCTCCAATGACACAGACACCTTTGCACTGCTTCTCCGCTACAGCCCATACTTCCAAAAACTTGGGATGAAGGAGATCTGGCAGCAGTATGGCACTGGTGAGAGGCTTCGAATGCTTCCACTCCATCAAGCAGTCTCTCGTCTTGGAGCATCACTGTCAAAGACAGTGATTAAAGCTCATATCCTGACTGGAGATGACTGTATGAGCAAGGTGGGGATTAAACATGCTGCTATGGCTTCTGATCCAGTCCAGTACTTAGCCAACTTTGGAGAAGCAGATACCTTGACAGAGCAAGATGCAGCTTTGGCTGAGGAGTACTTGGTGCGTGTCTGGGCTGGGGTTCGATCAACTACAACAGCTAAGACATTTGATGACTTCAGGGTAGAAATCTACACCAGTGGAAGTGCTGGAATTGATGTTCTCCCTCCCACAAGTAGTGTGATCAGAGGCCACATCCAACAAGGGGCTTTTCTGGTTTATACGGCATGCAACTTGCTTGCAGCAGCCAAGGACACCAAAGTAAGACAAGAGCCAACAGAACATGGATGGAAGGAGCACTTTGGCACACTCCTGCCATCAAAATGTCTAAAGCTCTTACCACCAAGTCTGCTCACAGTATGCAAGTGTGCAGGCAAATGTGACAATCGCTGATGTGGCTGTCGTTCTGCTGGAGTTTCATGCACCGTATTCTGCCATGGAAAAATCATTTTGTAAAAACCCATCCCACTAATATGCATGCACGCATACAGAAATCACACTACATGGTGCACTTTTAGTTAATTTAATGTAAATTGTATCACTTTTTTGCTACATAGTTTTATTTGCACCCAGCTGTTTTATTTTATATCAATAGTTCAAAGGGGATGTTTAAAATGTTTTTTCTCTTCATGACTTGTATATATTTGTATTATTGAAAGAAATATTAAATGTCAGATTTATTAGACTTAGACTTGCATCTGGTTTTTATTCTTTATAATGGACAAGTTGTGGGTAAGGTCTTCAGAATAGGAAAGTGACATTGACCATGACCTTTTAATGTCGAAATCACCCAATATGGTCAAAACAATATCAGAAATGAATTCCCCATCCCATAATTAGTCTAAATGGAGGTATTAAATGTCTATATACATCAGAGGTGGGGACTCGAGTCACATGACTTGGACTCGAGTCAGACTCGAGTCATTAATATTAAGACTTTTGACTTGACTTGAAAAAATATTCAGAGACTTAGACTTGACTTGGACTTTTACACCAATAACTTGGGACTTGAATTGGACTTGAACCTGTTTACTTGCAAAGACTTTTTTTTTACCCCAAATCTAAATTTTAAAACGCATATTAATATTTATAAAGTGCGCCCCATTAATTTCATTTCCGTCCTTCTGACGCAGACCGGCGTTACACCAGATTCTGTGACCGTCGAGTTTTGTGACCACAGGGGGCGCTATTTCACAGTTTCTGTTCAGAGGCACAAACGCTTTACGAATGCTACGTAAACTACGCTGATGCACTTTCTTTACTCGTTTTGTTGGTGTCCACGAGCCAAAATATGACAGATGTTTATATTTACATTTATCGTCTCTTAATTACATAAATGTACTTAAACAAGATTTACCATCCCCTCACCATTGCAGCCAACAAAGAAATCATGAATGGGATGTACAGGTGAGCCTTTTTAACTGGGGTCACCAATTCTGACGGCAGTCATCAGAATATGTGACCCCACTGAATCTCCAGGTAACAATAGTAGCCTACACCGTGACCCCACAATAACAAAAAACAATGAAAAAAATAACCCTAACCTTTTATTAGTCTATATTTAAACATTTTATCCAAATGTTTAGAATAACCATTTGTAATGACAGCATCTTGCTTAGGATGAAGCTTGCTATTTTCGTGTAAAATGAAAACGAAACATTCTTGTTTAAGTACATTTATGTAATTAAGAGAAGATAAAATGTAAATGATCTGTCATCTTTTGGCTGGCGGACACCAACAAAACGAGTAAAGAAACGCATCAGCGTAGCATTCGTAAAGCGTTGGTGCCTGTAAAAAAAAAGACTCGAAAGGACTTGAAATTCCAAGTTTCAGACTTGGGACTTGACTTGACGGTTGCCTGTCTTGACTCGAGACTTGACTTGAGTTGACTGTCTTTGCTTGAGACTTGACTCGGGACTTGAGGATAAAGACTTGGACTTACTTGAGACTTGCAAAACACTGACTTGGTCCCACCTCTGATATACATTCAGAAACAAAAAAGTTGAATTTTTATCATAGCCGATGGCGGCCATATTTAATTTGACCATTGCGGAATTCGTGGCACTATGGCGGACGAGCACCTCAGTGATTTTTCATGTCTAGGGACCCACTAACTCAGTTCAAGTGAGAAATTCCCCTAACACCAAATTGCGAACAGGACTATAGGCCAGGTACTGGATTAAAAGGGGAATGTTGTTATTCTGCAATCAAGATCATTCAATGTAAAATACCTCTTTGAAATCAGATGCAAGAGGCATATACAGAGTTCCACAGGTACAATTCCTTCTAATGCATCATGAAGAAAATCAGGTGGAAATCCTTTTGTAGCATGAAAGTATGCCAGTCTGTTTAAAGGACAGTCCTTCTTCACTCCATCAAAAGAAGTCAGATCACTTTGTTTAAGCACCTTAACAGCTTCATCAAATGATTCTGATGTTCTTAAGGTAAAAGCCCCACTTCTAACTTCATAATGCTGAATATCAGCACAATTTGCCAAACAAAATCGGCACAACTTATCAACAATGAAAGACTCTTGAAATCCAGCAAGCGAGTGTGCCCCCAGATTATCGGCAGATATGTACAAAACAGTCCCTTTGACATGAGAGCCAACACTTTGAACAAACACACCTTCTCTCTCAAGGAGCTTAGGATCCCTAATTAAGGGCTCTAAAACCTTGCTGTAACCATATTGTTTTATGTGTATGTTTTTGCACAATACAGCTAGATAAATTGATGATAATGTTGAGCGTAGTCTAATAGGTAAATTTGCAATCACCCAATATATAGCACAAACTTTGTGCTTCTTTTTTGAAGTACCTAATGGATTACAAAGCTCAAAATCATCAATATATAGTCCAAGAGCTATACCTAATTCCTCAGAGAGAATTCTGTTTTCTTTAAAGTATTCTCCATCTTTAACTGAACAGTAATTGCCTTCTTGTTCACTGGATCTCTCAAGTGCCTTATTTATCTCATTTCTTTCCAACAGTTTACTGAGCAAATCTAAAATAGGAACATAAACAAAAGTGTGCTTTTTTTCCTGTACATTTAACACATACTCGACTGGTTCAATAACAGTAAAATTTTTCCTATACAATGTCTGTCTTTTGAACTCTGTGCCAAGAGGACCCTGCCTTGAAAGCAATTTTAAGGGGTTCAAAGTTTGTAATTGTTCAGTCAATGATGCTACAACAGAAGTGTCAGCTATGCAATTACTGTCTCTCAAAACGTTATGTACAACAGTTTTAATATTTTGTTGGGAAAATTCTCCAATATCAAATAATTCATCAATAATTTCTTGTATTGCTGAATTTGATACATGAAAAATTGCTTGCATGTGAAGAAATAAACTTCACAACTGATGCTCAATTACCTTTCCATTTTCAAGTCCAATCTCAATCTCTGCTGCAGAATCAAATGCAGTGTCAGTGTCGGAAACAAAATCCTCTTCTATTAAAGGCACAGAATAGCTCCAGTATGAAATTTTCTAAGGTGGAGAACTTATGATTACGACTTCTATGTGCAGTAAAAGTCGACAGCAGACTTAAAAGAACACCCTGCAAACGGACATCTAACAACTTCTCTGTTTCTCAAATGAGTCTTCAGATGAGTTAAGTATTTGTTAATGTTGCTAGGCTCTGAGAATTTACACAAATCACAGGATAATTTGGCTACAGTCTTATGTGATTCTATTATATGTTCTTTCAAATGAATTTTAAGTTCTGCTTGGGTTTTAAATGTTTTCAAACAGTCTGCATGAATACAGATGAGGCCTGAACACCTTCGGTAATGTCTGTGATGCTCTTTGTAGTGCTGTAGTATTCTTCCTTGACCATTAGTAGAGAATGCACAAAACTTACATTTCCACTTCATGAATGGGACATGCCTGAAAAAATCTGTCAAGGAAAAAAAAAGATTTTAAGTAATTGCCGTTTGCTAGCTAGCCAATGTATTCTCAGAGACCATTCCAAGTTATTTTCATTCTTATGGGATAAGAAAAAGAGAAAAGAGCTGGATCCGTTTTAATGTAAAATGGCTAGTTAGCTAGCGTTAACTAGTGAGATAACCTAGCTAGCTAACTAGTTAGCTAAGCGTGTAGTCCACTTGTCATCGTTCTCTAGATAGAGCGTCTAAAGAATCGGTTTGATAAGGTTCCACGACGGTTAAAATAGACAGTAAAAAACGGAAACGTTTTACTGTTCCAGACAAGACATGACAATTAAAACAGTTAAAGACAGCTGCCTATAGTGTCATTCAGCAGTAGTTAAAGTAACCCCGCCCGCACACAGCGAGCAACTAGCTTAGCAAGCTCAGCTAGATGCTCACTGTGTGCGGGGGGAGGGGGGGGGGGGGGTTAAGACATTCTCAGGCTGATAATACAAAGGGTTCAAAAATTCACTCCTCTTTGAATATTAAAAATCATTGGTTCATTTTCATGTCGGGTCTGAAATGGATTAAAACGTTTCCGTTGAAAAACTACCTCACCTTAGAGAGAACCGTCTATAACCTGAGCTCCGTTAAGGAAAAACAAGCGGGAATCCAATTTGTTCGCCTTCTGGAACTTTCCACAGGACTTTATCCGCCTCTAATTGTAGTCCGTAGTGAGGGGTGTCCCTCCGCCACTGGAAGAAGTCCACTATTGTTTTCAACAGTGTAAACGTTGTGATTACCTCTGTCGCAAATAAATAAAAAACATACATAACTGTAAAGGGAAGTTGAAATTGGTTAATCAAACGGATTACCTTTATGAGTTTGGTGCCTCATTAAAAGCAGCACCGCACCATTTAACGTGGAAAGGAAAATTAAAACAAGGCACTGGCGACAAATAAACAAAATTTTTTAAAGCAGATCTGCTGTATCTGATGTATTAAAGGCTATCAGGCTGATAAACAGCACGAATTAACCAGTTTTCATTTCTAATTTTTAATAATTTATTTTATCATGTCTCGAATAATACAGACTTGTCTGTGGTAAAACTCCCTCACCCCAGAACGAACCGTACAGATGTCTGCCTTTGGTAATGTGTTGACTATAGGGCAGAAAAGACTTAAGCCTGCTTTATACCTCCGGACACGGACGAATTTCGTCCGTCCGTACCAAACGTAGCTTCCGTAGGGGGCCACTATACCTCTTTCCGGTTACAACGTTGTTATGATTTTTTAAAATACATCCTCTAGAGGGCAGTATAGTCAAATTTCCGGCACCGGCGCTCCAGCAATCTCCTCCCAGCTGTTTTTGCATCGCTGTTTATCGCGATGACCTGGCACCGTAGCATGTAGCCTCTAACCAACTCGCAAAGTTTCTCTTCTAACTCGAGCGCCATTTTTAAAAGTCCAGTACTCTTCTTCATTGATTTTCCCGAATTGGTGTACTTCCGATGCTTCTGACTCTCTACTGCCCCCTGATTTCCTGTTTATATTGCTCCGTTACTACGGATTCGTAAGTGCTCTGGCAACGGACCCACTGACGGATGAAACGACCTCCGGAACCGGACGAAAGGGTCCGTATCCGTAATTACCGTAGGGTGTGAATGGGCCTTTACATTCTAGCAGTTTCCACACATAATAATTCTACAACAATCCAGAGGTGGGACCAAGTCAGTGTTTTGCAAGTCTCAAGTAAGTCCAAGTCTTTATACCTCAAGTCCCGAGTCAAGTCTCAAGCAAAGACACTCAAGTCAAGTCAAGTCTCGAGTCAAGACAGGCAACAGTCAAGTCCCAAGTCTGAAACTTGGAATTTCAAGTCCTTTCGAGTCTTTATTTATTTATTTTACCAATGTTGCAGGTATATTTTAAATGTAAATAATAGACATGCGTTCTTTTTTAAATCTGTATTCTCCTCAAATCTTGATAAAACATGTGCAACTGAAAACACGAAGTATAAAAAAAATTTAAATTACACCTCTTTATTGCACAGTTCAATTTGTTAAACTTAGCTGCAAAAATATTCATACTTTAAACTACAATTTTCCAGAAATAAATATTCTGTGAAAAAGTCATAAGTAGAACTCCATGTTCAAATAAAAAGTGCTGATATTTTCACAGTACAATACAAAGAACCATAACGGCATTTTCCCTCTCTTCTCTTATCTGGTTTCTTGGAGAACATGTGTGAGTGACACAAGACAAACAAATATAAGAACTGAACAATTAACAGGAATCTGCAACTTTAGACATTTCAGTAAACTATTCTGCATTGCATTTGCTGGCCAAAAGTCTGTATGTCATTTGTGCACGATGAATGATGTCCCCATAGCTGAAAACTCGCTCCACTTTTGTCAATATATATTTTTCTCGACATAGATGTCTTCAAATACACAATCCATGCTGAGATAGAACTGGATATTATGATGGTGACAGACAGAGGCTCTCTTCCCCGAGTTCAGATACAGAACCCAGGGTTGCCAACTCTCACGCATTGAGCGTGAGACACATGCATTTGACCGTCTTCACACGCTCTCACGCCACACATCCGATTTCTCACACCGGAAAAAAATCTAGTTTATTTACCTCTGATCCACATCTATGATTCAATGAGTTACTAGTTCGCTCTGGCACCAACCACTGGCGATCGATCGATCGCGATATAATACTTAATTTGTGTCCATTTTACACCCCGCCCGGTAAAAATTTACGTTCGCCAACCCCCCATTTGATTGGTTGTGCTGCAGCTCATGCACACACACACGTACAGAGTGTGGAAAAGCAGAGGACTGGTCTGCGTCAGAAGGATGGAAATGAAATTAATGGGGCGCACTTTATAAATATTAATATGCGTTTTAAAATTTAGATTTGGGGTAAAAAAAATCAAGTCTTTGCAAGTAAACAGGTTCAAGTCCAATTCAAGTCCCAAGTTATTGGTGTAAAAGTCCAAGTCAAGTCTAAGTCTCTGAATATTTTTTCAAGTCAAGTCAAAAGTCTCAATATTAATGACTCGAGTCTGACTCGAGTCCAAGTCATGTGACTCGAGTCCCCACCTCTGCAACAATCACTCTACCTCTAATTGTAGTCAGTAATCAGTTAAATATTTCGCTAGAATATTATGGCGTAACTGAAAAGCTGTATCACACTTATTGTTTTGTCCAGCTCCAAAATGGCGCCAATCCCCCCTCTCCACACACCGTATTATCAGCATTGCTCCACCTCCACCCTCCTTTTTTAATGATTAACTTATAAACGTCAGTTAAATGAACTCTAACAACCCAGACAAAACTCTCAAATAGTCAAGACAATGGATTACCGTAAGTTTAATTTTGGAAAACTTATAAACCTGAGTTCATTATTCAAAACTTGTTATGGCATGTGAAGTTCAAGAGAAAAAATGAGTTCACATAATTTAATGGAGCTGAAACTTTTTACAGTGTACAAACATTGTATGAAAATAATGCCGTACACCGCGACTAATACGAGCAGGATGCAGAGACATTTACAGCAGCACCACAGCTCAGTACTCAAATCAACATATCTCACTTGAACAGAGGTAGCAGGGACAGAACGGCGCTTTGGCAAGTTGAGACAGCAAAGGATATCTGGAGCAGTGTGGGGATGCTAATATTCTTAAAAATGAACATGGCAGTGTAGTTGCAGCAAATTCAGAGGCATACTTGGTCAGGCTCTGTTTACACTATTTGCACTTTGTATTGACAGAGAAGAACTTATAGTTTTGTACATAATACAGTGAGTCTCCGTTTAACGACGGGTCTGGATAACAACACACCGGAGTTACCACAGACTTTTTAATTTTATTTTGCGTGGTGTGCGGAGGAACAGCGGAGTGTTGTGTACGATAAGTCCATCTCGGCAACGCGATCGCTCTTTCTCATGCTGTACACACGAGAACATTGTTAGTTTTTTTCTATACTGTATTTACGATTAAAGCGTATCTAAATCTAGGGTCGCGCTTAACGACGAAAACTGCTTTACGACGGACTTTTCAGTCTCTTACATAATGCATGTTAAGAGTTATAATAAAACATTTCAAAATGCATGTTTAAAGTTAAATAAAAGTCTGTTGTCCAGTCATATAATTTGTAATTTTAGTGTTCTTATTTACAGATTGGCAGGGGCTAATTTTCTTCCCTTAGTTAAAATGAAATATGGGCTTACCTTGTATTGCTCTATAGACCTTTGTCCTCTCCAATGGTTTCTTGCTCTTTTCCCTCTTCCCCTTCATATTAAAGTTTGCCATTAGAGCATTGGTAAAAAGCCTAGAAAAAAATTAAACACATTTCTATATCAATGTGAACATGTACGAACAACCCTTTATACCGAGTTGATCAGTGTATCCTAATGTGGCCCACTCGTTTCAGAACAGCTGACAACAGAGCACAATGCATTGAGTTGTGAACTTTACAAAGGATAAAAGGGCATATGAAAACATGCAGGCTGGTCCAAACCCAGATAAAAGTTCAGAGCAGCCAATCTCACACACACACACACACACACACACAAGTAGTGTATACCTGTCAAGGACTTTGTGGACACAATCCTTGGTATTCTTCCCCCCAATTCTGTAAATGTGCAGCACCTGTTGGAATATGTCCATGATAAGGTTGACTGACACGACCCAAAAGAATCTAAGTGAGGAATTAACCAGTAAAAAACTCAATACCAGACCTGGTTAAAACCAGACATGCAAAATATACAAATGCAATGGGCAGGGCAAAAGGGCAGATACCATAGACAAAAACATGGTCAAAGGCTCAAACAGTAAGAACCACGCAACACACACTAACAGTTGAGGCTGTCCACTACAGGGATTACGGTACTGTGTGTGATACAGGGCAGTGTATGTGAGAATGTAAAAAGTAAAGCACCTCAGTTGGAATCTCTGTCTCTGCTCTTCATTTCTCAAGAGCAAATATCTAGTTTTCGCCATTCTCTCATTCTCAAAGCCATCTGTAAATACAGACATAAGTCTAAATTAGTTTAGTTTTACTGCTTAATTAACTGGGGCATGTGCAAAAGCAAGGATGAGGTTGCATGTACCTTGTTTAGGTGGTTTTGCTCTTAAAGGGCAGGAGACCTCACTCGAAGTCCAAAATGAAGTCACCACACAACACCTGAAAGTGTTTAGAAACACTAGAAACTAAGCTTTACAATTCATTCCCCATCACACAAGTGTTGCCAAAAATCAGTCATATTTTTACAAGCTAAAATACCTAACATTTTAGCACAATGTGTTATGGGCTTGTTATGACTTCAGACCACAACCTGGAAATATTAAGTCTCAGGAACCCACATAACTGAATCATTGCTTAAAATGTTCAAAATTAGCTAAGATTTTAAAAAATGACAAAAAAAAACAAGTTTACTATAGATTTTTAAAAATTTACTGTAAACAAACCTCAAAAAGTTAACCTAAAAATGTTTATATGTTGTAGTAACAGATCAATAGATATAATCAAATTACCCTGTACTTGGTGATCTTCTTGAGTGACATGTTGCACTTCATTTTCTGGTATGCCATTCATAACATTGTTGTAAGGTTTGTTACGTTTTAACGTTAGCCAAAAGGCTAGGTAGCTAGCTACTCATGTATTACAGTAAGATCACTTGTTTATTGCTCGGAAATCATGATAAGGAATTTGAAACATGAATCTAAACCTATATTAATATTTATAATACTTTATATACATGATTTGTCTAGATTTTACCAATATTATTTTTCTTGCTCTTACTTAGCGGTTGTCAGTTGCCATAGAAACCGGCAAGCCTGATATTGCAACTGCGGTAGCTAGCTGGCTATCAAACTATGCTAATGCTAACTTATATAGCTAAAGCTAACAGTAAGGAAACGTTTCCTATGCAAAACATTGCTTTTAAAAGTAAATTTGCAAATAAATAATAAACCATATAACAATGTGACCAAGATATACTACAGATAGATACAATTACGTTACCTATTCCGATGTTAAGTGAAGGTAACTGTACAGACGATTCTGCAGGTGACATCTTTTGTAAGAGCTGTCTTCTTTAGGCATTAGTTGTGTCGTGTCTAAAATGTCGCATAGCACCCTCTTCAGCAGTTGAAAATATTCCATCATGGTATTTTAATATCATCTATGATTATAAGATATTAGATCATTGTATAATGTTTTCTAAAGCTGCTTTTATATACATGTCCTGTTAAAAATTAATGACTTCATGATTGATCAGGTACACTGTACCCAGTTTATGAACTGACAACACTAAAAATCATGTATAAAGCACACATTAAAAGGTATTTATAGATTTACTTGACTGAATTATTTAATTAGCTAATTTAGTTACCTTGAATGTTACCTTGAAATCGCCAGTAAATAACTTTAAAAAGTAACAGATTTCTTTTTAATTTAAACTCCTCTAAATGCGCGAGGCAACTTGCTTGAGCTTTTTATGTAGGCTCACTTTTGTATCACAGTCAATTGATTGTATTTAACATCATGCATTATAGTTATACATAAATTACAATATTTTGATAATACATACATTTTCTTATACGTGTCTACATTAAATAATGTATAATAATATGGATTTATTACAGTTCACAGGCTGCACCATTGTGAGTTTACATGGAGTTTTAGGTTGACGGAGTCGAGCAAAAGTGTTTATCGCCCAAAAGACAAGTTTTCTCAAACCGCTTTACTCAACATTTAGAAATGTTCATTAATATAAAAAAAACAAATATTATGTATCATGTACATTTTCTGTACCCTTCTTAGACGCCTCCGTGACGTTGAAATTCCAACATTCAAGTGTTTAACTGCATATCGACGTCCAAGTGGGGTCATAGTTAGACGTCCAAATAACGGACCTAGTTTGCACGTCGAGTAGAAGTCCAGAATTGGTCTTGGACCGACGGACGCAATATAGACATAATCTGCACGTCCATAAGACGTCTAATGTTTAGTGGGGAGCAGCTGCGACAAACACACCAGCGTTCACTCGTTTCCGGGTTGAAAACCTCACGCCAGCACGCCTGGTTTGGCCAAAACCTGAGGCTTCTGGTTCAGGATGGTGTTTCTCTTTCGGCTGAGCTAAAAGTTAACTAAAAGTTGTGGTTCTGGTATAATTAGAATAAGAAATGGATTCTAAATTAATGAGACTGATTAATCATTAAGGTAAAACAAATTATATCTACTTTAAAAGAGTAGTAGGTGAAACCCCTACACTAGATTTTCTAATTAGTGCAATCCAGGTAAAATTAGTGGAATCAACACAATCCAGGAAGCCTGAGCAAAATCCTGGTGAGGACTTTTACTTTCTGAACCTGGAATTGACACCTCTGGTGTCAGTGCTGTTTATCTGTGTACTGATGAACTCTATCTGTACCAGCAGGATATGAGTAAACATCTGTACCAGCAGGATAGGAGTAAAGATCTGCATCAGCAGGATAGGAGTAAACATCTGTACCAGCAGGATAGGAGTAAACATCTGTATCAGCAGGATAGGAGTAAACATCTGTACCAGCAGGATAGGAGTAAACATCTGTACCAGCAGGATATGAGTAAACATCTGTACAGCAGGATAGGGGTAAACATCTGTACCAGCAGGATAGGAGTAAACATCTGTACCAGCAGGATAGGAGTAAACATCTGTACCAGCAGGATAGGATTAAACATCTGAAGAGACTTTGAACCAGCTCAGTTTAACACACACAGCGTGACTCAAACTGTTAAAAGGGCCTCAGTTGGCTTTATGTTTGATGAATGAAGCTTGTTTTTCTTAAACGTTTTCCAGCATTCTTGCCGTGTTTTGTGTGTCTCGGCCGCTGATCAGAATTGTGTTGGTACCCAAACAGGCTGGCGGTCCTTCAGCTTGGATGTTTTCCCTGTTACAGTGCTGACAGTGGCTCTACATGGACGAGGTCAGCCCGATTTCTCCACATAGCCAACGGGACAGTACCAAGATTTCAGAGGTGATGAATCAGGCTTCTGATCAGCTGCTAATGAAGGTGATAGTTGTGTTTTAAGATGAGGTTCTTGAAAGATACATAGTACTATTAAAAATTGTTTCGCCAGGTAGTTATGGTGATGTTTATGATCAGTATAGCAAGTACAATTTTTTATGCTTTTAAAAAGTTTTTATGCATTCTTTACCACAAAGCACCTTGTTAAAACCAAAGTTAACCAGTTAAAGACCCAGTTAACCATATGCCCCAACAGAGCTCTGTGTGCCCTCAAGCCAGGACCTAACCCTCTGTGATTTCTAGGGTCAGGACAGGTGTAACCCTTGACCATTGAGTTTTCTGTGAGTTGACTCAGCACCTTTGTTACGGGCATCTGCGTTATCAAGTCAGGCTTGTTAAGTCGGATTGCTTACTGCTGCGTCTCGTTTGGAACCGGCCAATGGTTGTGTGTCTAGGCTCTCTAACGGGGCGTGGTATGGGTCTTAAAATCGGGACAGCGCGCACTGGTAAGAGAGACTTTCAGACTTGCAGACTTAGAGACTTGCAGACAGACTTGAGGCGAGACTTGCAGATAGGCTTTGAGATTTGCAGACAGACTCGCAGAGCCTCGTAGAGAGCTTGTGACCATGTGCGTTATGGGTCGTGAGAACATTTTATTGTAAAACGCGCTAAGAGTGTTTACTTGCCAGGTTTCCATCTAGCGTGTTATGAGTCGTGAGAACATTTTATTGTATCTCGTGCTAAGAGTGTTTACTTGCCAGGTTTCCATCCAGCGCGTTATGAGTTGTGCGAAATCGTAGCGTGCGTTAAGAGTTTCCTTGACCGATCTTGACCAAGTGCGTTGTGAGTTGTGAAATCGTTTTAATTGTAGCTCAACACGTAGACTATGACCAACTGTCGTGGGTAAGGAGATTTGATGGGCGTACCAAGAGACAAGATTTTAGTAGCGCGTGACGAGTGTAGAGATGGGCATGTTGACGGCAAATAGATTGAGATACGTTATTGTTTTGTTTGGTTGGTGTTTGTATGTGATGTTTTTGGTTTGTATGTTCTTATAAGTGGACAGTTTAGTTGGGCCCTTACATTACATCCACGTAGGGGAACCCTCTGTTAGAACACTAGTTTAGGGGCACGTGCCATGTATGTATGTTATTGAGGTTAGGTTTGGTTAGGTAGGTTAGAGGGTTTATATTTGTTTCTTTCCTTTGGCACGGTCCTCAGTCCACTTATAAGAAGTTTATCTGTTTGTCTATTATTGTTTAACACTAAGTAAAACTTGGAAATTGAAACCTTGTGTCTGTGTCCTAGTTCTGACAGTTCACCTTCACCCCTCCGTGTCTTTCTTTGTTCGTTCGCCCCTACCTAGACAGGGGCGGGTCGTAACAACCTTCAAAGTACTTTTCTGGTTTGTTCTTAAACGAGCAAACATGTACATAGTCAGCAGTGCAGAAAATCCTCTTCTTTGGTCAAATAATGCTCCATGAGTGGAGTGAGCTTTAGAGATTGGCCATCTAGACAAAAAAGAGGAATTGTTTGTATGAATGGATCCTGAACTTGGTTTGAGAACACCTTTTAATTAAAACCTTTATTCATAACCTAACAGCAATCTACTAATAAATGGTCATCAAGCATGATTAATATCTTTTTGGGGGAATATTGTTACGTAACACTGCACAACACATTTTTTTAAAAGTCTTGCTTCCTGAAAAGTTTTAGGTGATTGTGAAAGGTACCTAAAGGTTATGCACAAATATAGTTTTTGTTTTACTGCATCACATATGAACTCTAAGAAATAGACATTTATATGTTTTTAATACATTTACATTTACATTTATGACATTTGGCAGACGCCCTTATCCAGAGCGACTTACATTTTTATCTCATTTTTTATACAAGTGAGCAATTGAGGGTTAAGGGCCTTGCTCAGGGGCACCTCAATCATGGCCTGGGGATCGAACCTGCGACCCTCCGGTCACAAGACCAGTTCCCTAACCGCTAGGCCATGACTTAATAACATTTAAATAACTATTTAATCACGTTTATGTTCCGCATGAGCCATTAAGTTCAACAGAATAAAAAATGTTTTGCTCCTGATTTTCTTTTGTATTCAACTTCTGGTGCATCACGTTGCAGTGTCCAACAGTAGTCAGCAAGCACTGACGGATTCCAGTTGCCCTGGTATCGTTTCTTCATTGTAGCAATGTCCCGGTGAAATCGCTCACCGTGTTCGTCAGTGACTGCACCGAGATTCACAGGGAAGAAGTCACAAATGTTAGTGAAGGAAGTGAATATTGAGTGACATGTTGCACTTCATTTTCTGGTATGTCACTCATAACATGTCTGATCTGGGGACCAACAAAAATGCCTTCTTTGATCTTCACATCACTTATTCTAGGAAACATCTGTCTTAAATAGTGAAAACCTTCACCTTCCTTGTTTAGTGCTTTCACAAAA
This sequence comes from Brachyhypopomus gauderio, assembly GCF_052324685.1. NCBI lineage: Eukaryota > Metazoa > Chordata > Actinopteri > Gymnotiformes > Hypopomidae > Brachyhypopomus > Brachyhypopomus gauderio. The sequence goes on from NW_027506897.1 coordinate 386,821, forward strand.
TTATTCATGAGTACAAGTTTTATGTGTAGAGGAGGCAAAAATATCTTTGCTGGCTCGACAAGTGGTGCGTGTGCAACATTTTTCTGTCCTGGAACTAACTTTTTGCGTAGTGGCCAGCTCTGTTGACAATAATGTGACTCTTTGGCATGGCTGTCCCATTCACAGATGAAACAACAGCACTTGGTGTAGCCAAGCTGCAGTGCCAGTAACAGAGCAACGACTTTCAGATCTCCACAGATATTCCAGTTGTACCTGCGATACTGGATGTGGTTGAGCAACAGTTCCATATTCTCATATGTTTCCTTCATGTGTGCTGCGTAGCCAACAGGTACTGACAGATAAACGTGGCCATCATGTAGCAGAACAGCCTACAGGCTTAGCATTGACGAATCAATGAAGAGACGCCACTCTTCCCAACTGTGATCACAACCCAAGACCGAGAGCAATCCTTCAATGTTACAACAGAGACTGTTGACTTGTGCAAAAAGTTAGGTGATATCATGATGTCGGCTTCTAAACATAGACATTTTCGTACCTGGTGACAGCAGACACCATCCCTGCAGCCTGGAACCCAGCAAATCAGTTTTTGCTTTTGACAGACCCAAATCTCTGACCAAATCGTTCAATTCTGTCTGTGTTATCAGATGTGGATCACCTTATGAGCAAGGTTCAAATCTGGGTCAATGTCACTGTCAGTACCCTGCACTGGAGTTTCTTCATCTGGTTTGTCTAAGATCCAATCCTTGGGCGGTTTCAGAATTGGGAGACTGTTGTCATGTGGCACAGGTCTCATTGCTGAAGGCAGATTAGGATATACATGCCTGGACATGCCCAAGTTGCACAAACTGTTGCTGATAAGTCACTTACTGGAGTGAGATGTTTGGATAAAGCAAAAATTATGATAAAACTGAAGATTTCTCTTAAATCTTCCCATCAGCGCCCGCCCTGTCCCCAGTGGAGGGCAGCACACGTAACGCTGGCTGGGGGGGTTGAGAACTAGCAGGTACCCACCACTTGTCTCTCCGCCCGAGAACGGAGAGAATGGAGGGCCACGAGACACACGCACGCCGCTTCAGTCCCGGGTAGGACCGCCGTGCGGTGCTGCGGCAGGGACACAGAAGTAGGAAAACCCCACGCATGCTGACAGAGGGAGAGGGCTGTGAGACCCAGACTCACACACCGTGTGTGGGGAAACACCTCACACCTACGAGCGGCAGGCACCTAGTTTATTTAAACACTTCACATGGTCCAGAGGGAACTGAGGAGGTGCGTGTGTGGTGGAGGAGAGCAGGCAGGTGGGGTGTCTACACAGCTCATCCATCCTTCAGGAACAAAGGTGCAGCTACAAAACTCTTTTCCCAGAGGCTCGCGGAGACGCAGAGACAGGGAGGAGACGCCGCGCGACGCTACCCAATAAATGGACACTGATGCTTCAGAGCGTCCTTCATGTATTTTTTCTGAACCATTTTACTGACCTTAACAATCATATGGCAGCAGTAACAGGACAAGTGTGTTTGTGTGTTTGTATGTGTGTTTGTGTGTGTGTTTGTGTGTGTGTGTATATTTTTAAAGGGTCAGTAAGTCAGTAACTCACTCTAGTTTCTCCAGTGTACAGTGTGGATCCTCCAGTAGAGCAGAGAGCTGCTTCACTCCTGAGTCTCCTGGTTCATTGTAGTTCAGATTCAGCTCTCTCAGGTGTGATGAGGGGTTTGACCTCAGAGCTGAACACAGAGCAGCACAGCCTTCCTCTCTAATACTGCACCTAGACAGACTGTAGAGAGAGGGAGAAAAACTCACACTTACACATCAACACTCATGGGAACACAAACATCTCTCTCACTCGAACACAGCGAGAAAAATAAACAGATTTAAAGTGTGCAGAAACAGTCTGAATCGTGGTTTGAACAAACCTAGTTTTTTTGCAGGGACCGAATAATAAAAAGAAGGAAAACCGGGACAAACCGGGAAAACCGGGACCGGTGGCAACACTAAGAACAATACACATTTATTTAGCACAGTCTGCTCTTTGCTCTTTTTGCAGTTCACTTCAATTTAAAAAAACACAAAAACTAAATAAAATACAAAATTTCAGTGCACTTAACATACACAAGCAGATAGCAGCATCACTATATTTTTGAGAATGAACATTCATTAAAAAAATAAAATAGCAGCAGTAGTTTGTACTCCTAGCAACTTGTACTCCTGTCCCTGTGCTTTCACTGATGTCTGCCTGTAAGATGGACAGGCAAAATGGACACAAGGGGTCAGAATGACGGAGCTGCCCACAGCATTGCCTGTGTGCATTGTGTAAATATCGGACTCTTGGGCTCATATATTGGCCAATGCCGATTATCTAAGAAATGCCAAAAATCTGACCGATTAATCCGCCGGCCGATATATCGGTCGATCACTACTCAACTCAACTCAAACTTTATTTATAGAGCACATTTCAAACAACCGAGGTTGACCAAAGTGTCAAACCTTTGTTTTATTATTAAATAAAATAAAATTATTTATTATTATTATTATTAAATAAAATAAAATATAAAACAAATATAAAACAAATCAGAGTTATCAGCAAAAAGTCTATTTAACTATAATTAAAAGCCATGGAGAATAAATGTATTTAAAAATCTCAAGAGAACCTGCAGATCGAATGTGCCCGGGCAGGTTATTCCAGAGTCTAGGGGCTGCTGCTGCAAAGGCTCGGTCACCTTTGGTTTTGAGTTTTGTTAGAGGGGGGACCAGTAGGCGCTGGTTTTATGATCTCAGTGATCTGGCGGGAGAGTATATATGAAGGAGCTCTGTCAAATATTGAGGAGCTAAGCCACCTATTCTGCAGAAGGGCCCTCTAGTGGGCCCGCCGGCGGGCCCAGCTCCTATATGGCCTTATAAAATATATTAAACATTAATGAATCTCCAAACAAAAGGGATAAATTCAAAAGTTCCTATCCCATCTACATGCCTACCGAGTTTTAGACGTCTACGTGCAGCCGATCGCGAGATATCCGGCTTTGAAGTTGGCGACAAAAGTGCACCTCGCGGGGGGGGGGGGGGGGTCTCCCGACATACCCGTTTAAAAAACATATTTATGATGTGAGATGTCTTAATGTTTTGTCACCTAAAAATCGTATACTAATAAGGCTTTAATTTAAGACCTTAACATCGTAGATCCGTTGTGGCTAAATACCTTAAAAAGCTTGCTCACCTAATTCACTTCCTGGATGAGACACTCAGACAAATCTTTTTTTATTGGTCTGAAGGGAGTAGTGACTTTGAGTGACAGCTTTTACAACCTCTCACCGGCGAGGTGCGAAGGGGGGGGGCGGGGTGGTCTCCCTTATCAGCCTACTGAGACAATCTGGCGCCTTAAAAGTGATTGAAAGCTGTTCTAACCAATAGTGTACTTCCTTCTGAAGCTAACCAGCCCTCATTTGTCATGATTGGTAGATGATTTCTTTGTAACGAGGCTTCAAAAACTCTCTCCGCTAGCACAGCAACATAAGCTAACCTTTGCTAAGCTATGCTAAGCTCCCCAGAACACACTGTTCGGCAAAACTGAAGCAGTCGTGGATCATTTTGTTCGTTTTTATTCTGATTGTGGATATTTTTGAACATCACAGAAAATAAAAGGATTACTTTTGGTGGAATTTATTAAAATTTTTCGGACACGACGCCAACCCGGAAGTGAGACTGTACACCGGCTACGACGCGATTCAACCTACTCGTGAGTAAAAATGGATAATTTTACATAAGCGATTTTGTACAAAATATATAATCTAATACTAAACATGAGATTATAAACAGTATTGGAGCTTTTGACTGCTGGAGTACTCTGTATCGTGTCGGATGCTAGCGGAGTTGGCGACGTAAGCTTAGCTTAGCCTGTCGGATTATATTGGACATAAATATCATATCATAACGTTCATAATTGGACATGGAATTTATTCATTGTAATTTTCTGGTCTTTCTGTAATATGTGCAACTTTGTTGTTTGTTGTAGCTCCTCGGTTTTGTGTAAGGAATTTGTTAGCATGTTAGCTTAGTTGGCTAATGGTGTGTATCGGGTGTGGCATATTTGGACATGGGTGTGATGCACTGGACACACCTTGGATAAAGCTGAATAACTTTTCAATGCTTGCATGGATTTGCTTCATTTTTTCTATGTTGTCAGAGAAGGCCCTGGTGAATAATATTTTCTTTTTCTGACTAGATTTGAATAACTATGTGAATATACATACTTTGTGAATTCAAGTTTTTCTACACCTGTGAAATGAAGTTCACTTTGTACCTTTGGGTGAACAATAAGGACAAGTGAGACAGTTTGTTTATTTCATAAACAGCATAACTGACATCTGTAACCATACGTAGTTCAGTACTTTATTTAGGACACATTTTTTTCACTCTTCCTTGTTCAAGTTCCCAAACAAACGCCTGTTGCCCAACAGCCCAGAGCAAACGGAGCGCTGTGCCCCCTTTGACCACTAGATGGCGGCAGATGAACGAAATCAGATTTTAAAGACGTTGGTCATTTTCTACATCAGGGATGGGCAACTTCCATGATAAAGAGGGCCAAAATTTTTTCAGCACTATTATTGGAGGGCCACATGACCACGCACTTCAAATAATTGGATATGAAAGACACTACAAATTATTCTCAATAAGAACACATTTTAAATGAATTCAGATCTGTATGTTTATTGCACCAACATACATCTATTTTCTGCATATAAATGCATTAACATGTCCTTAATAAGCAACAAAGACAAAACATTTGCTTAATAAAAAAGTGCAGAAAGGAATTTGAACTCCTTCATATCAAAGAACTGTAACGCGTAGCGCGCTGTGGAGCGAGGAGGCAGACACAAACGCTGAGAAGAGCGAGATTTAATAAGGGGAATTCCATAGACGAAGTCGTTTGTACAGGGTCAAAACGGGAGAGCCGTCCAAGTGGTCAACAGGACAGGCAGGAGTCGTAACAGGAGAGCCATTCACAACGGAGAAACACAACGGAGACGGAAAATACCAGAACAGCGATGACAGATAATCCACAAAACCGCACAAACCACAAATAACCGACAACGGGCGAAACACAGAGATACAAGTACACAGGACTAAACTAGACACAACTGAACACAATGACGACACGGGCGTGGCAGACAGAGGGAAACCAGGACAACAGACACGCAGGGCGGGATAACCGGGCAAGGAACAACACCGACACGGGAGAGGGGGGCGTAGCCCTACGTGACAAGAACAAAAAAGTCCTGCTCTATCGGTTTTTTTTCTTTTAGTTATTAAATAATTATTGATGTATTTGCGGGCCGCACTGAGTGAGGACGAGGGCCGTGTGTGGCCAGTTGCCCATCCCTGTTCTACATAATTTACAGCAGCGTTTCACATCAACACCTTCAGAACTTTTTATTTGTAAATGTTTTCCCTGTTGTAGGTCACGTGATTAAATTAAAGAAGGACCATAATCATCTAATGATGTAGGAGTCTAAAAACATACCTACATGTACAGTTATCTACACACACACACACACATACATTCATAATAATCTAATGATGTAGGAGTCTAAAAACATACCTACATGTACAGTTATCTACACACACACACACACACACATTCATAATAATCTAATGATGTAGGAGTCTAAAAACACACCTACATGTACAGTTATCCACACACACACACACACATACATTCATAATAATCTAATGATGTAGGAGTCTAAAAACATACCCACATGTACAGTTATACACACACACACACACACACACACACACATTCATTCATAATAATCTAATGATGTAGGAGTCTAAAAACATACCTACATGTACAGTTATCTACACACACACACACACACACATTCATAATAATCTAATGATGTAGGAGTCTAAAAACACACCTACATGTACAGTTATCCACACACACACACACACACACATACATTCATAATAATCTAATGATGTAGGAGTCTAAAAACATACCCACATGTACAGTTATACACACACACACACACACACACACACACATTCATTCATAATAATCTAATTATGTAGGAGTCTAAAAACATACCCACATGTACAGTTATACACACACACACACACACACACACACACACATTCATTCATAATAATCTAATGATGCAGGAGTCTAAAAACACACCTACATGTACAGTTATCTACACACACACACACACACACACATTCATTCATAATAATCTAATGATGCTGGAGTCTAAAAACACACATACATGTACAGTTATCTACACACACACACACACACTCATTCATTCATAATAATCTAATGATGCAGGAGTCTAAAACATACGTACAGTGATTTTCATCTGGTGATTTGTGGACAAGAGAAACATTGAAATGATAAAGTGTGTATGGATGAACTGATGTCAATACCTGTAGTAAAGGTTAAATTATGGTCTACACTGGGCTTTACATGTTTAATTCATATATATTTATTACCTTCAGACTACATTTTATAAAGATTGGAGTAAAATACACAACATTATCTTCACACACACACAGTTCCTGGTTCACTTTCATATTGTGATAATTCCACTTATTCCACCTCTCACAGTGTTGATGGTTATGAACTTGGAGAACATAAAACAAAAATATAAAAATATCATCACAATCACGTGTGCGTGTATGTGTGTGTGTGTGGTTGTCCTCTTCGTTGTATAAAGTGCCATATTTTGTCAATTGTGATTTTTTACACAGCAATCGAAATTTGTCCTCCGCATTTAACCCATCTGTGCAGTTAACACACACCAGTGATTACTAGGGGGCTGTGGGCGTACATGCACTTGTTAGTGCATGTACGCACACAATCACATTTCCTACTGCACACTTTGTGCAATACTATGAATTTAAAGAAAACATAGCAACAGCAAACAGCTCTGATGCCCAGAGCAGTGGGGAGCCCTAGCCCGGCGCCCGGGGAGCAGTTGGGGTTAGGTGCCTTGCTCAAGGGCACCTCAGTCATGGCCTCAGGCCTGGGAATCAAACCCACGACCCTCCAGTCCCAAGACCAGTTCCCTACCACCAGGCCATGACTGCCCCATGAGAGACTCAGATCAGGTCAGATCAACTTCAGTGTCTTCACTGAAGTGGTAAGATACTGTAAGACAGAGAATAGGACAGAATCAGACATGAACACATACTCATCACACTCTATACAAAAACTCAATCAGTGTAAACACTCATTGTAGGGTCTCCAGTGTACAGTGTGGATCCTGTATGTGTGTAAGTGTGTGTGTGTGTACGTGTGTGTACGTGTGTGTACATGTGCGTGTGTGTGTGTGTGTGTGTGTGTGTGTGTGTGTGTGTTTGTTTTTGTGAAAAATCAGTACAAATGTCATAATACACAGTCACGAAATTAGGACTCATGTAAAAGTCAGTACCAAAAACCATGTCCTAACTTTTCTGACGATGCTACGGTGTTCAGAGAGGTATAATGTATCTCTGTAATTGATATCGCGAAAGTACTAAATTTTAACAATCGTCAGAACAAATCTGGGTGTGGGTGTGGCAATTTGGCTGAAGTGTGTGCACGCCACCAGCGGATTATTGAGGAACTGCAAGCAAAGCCACGCACACTTCGGAAGACGCGTCAGCTATTCCCGGATGTGACGTCAGTAGTCTACTAGGAAGCATCCAATCCATCCAATACTCATTAGATAAACAAATAATCCTTCGAGCGTTCGCGGCAAAATTACGTCACGTTTTTCCCGGGAAAATTGGAGAAGTTGGACGGAGAGCTTTTATTACCTGCGTGGATGTGGTAAGTTAAAAAACATATTTTTTTCTTGTTAATGTTTTTAGAGTATTTGACAACCTTATTATATACGTGTCTATATTAATTTGTTTTTCTTTCTTCATGCGCTTAGAACAAATTACTTTTAAATGCGTTACCTAGAGTGAAACACTTTGCTGTTAAATTCGTATGTTTAACCTGGCAAGTGTCCGTCCAGTTTATCAGACTTAGATTTCTTTACGAGTTATTTTATCAGTATAAGTAACAGCAAGGGATCCGTGTTATGTAGTTGTTTTTATATAAATTAGGTAATAAATTTGACATCTTCGAATTAGATATATCCAAATCTCCACTTAGTCGATTCAGCTCTCGTCAGTCATCATAATTGGGTTTTTGTTACACGCCGCTTAAAGCTGGGCGTACACTGTGCGATTTTTGGCCCATTTTCAGCCGATTTTTCTATCTTTGCGATCGGGCTGAGTTTCGGCTCAATCGCGTGTCGTGCATCGTATAGTTTACACAGGTAAACGAGGAGCGATTCACACCTCACGACCAACTCCCGATCAGAAATCGCAGCGTCGCAAGAATATCAAACATGTTTGATATTCAAATCGCTCCTCGTGAGAGTATCGCACTGTTGAAGCAGCTCTACGAGCCGACTCTCCTTTTAAACCCTGCGATTTAGTCGTACAGTTTGAGATGGAGCTGAGTACACCATTTAAAATATCGTACAGTGTATGCCCAGCTTTACTCTGGCTCCGTGTCAGTTCCTTTGCGCGAGCGGTATTACATGCTTTTTCAACACGGCAGAGTGGGGGAAGGGTGGAGACAGTTGTGTAATGGCGGACGTCAGAAAGTTGTGCTGAATTTAAACATATATTTACACATATATAATTTATTTAATTGTTAGGAAAATGTATATTTTGAATGTATATTTTGAACATTTCCAGAAATATTCCAAATACTTAGTCGATTGAGATCGTAATATGCTAACCCTAATCCTGTCCGCATTAGAATGGGGGAGGAGGGGTGCCAGTTACGTTTCTCAGCTTTGCAGAGTGGGGGAGGGGTGGAGACTAAGCAGAGAGGGGAAGGAGTTAGGGTTAGGGTTGGAGTGGCGAGTTCTGAACTTTGAGGGATTTAGCTGGGCAGTGCAAGTTGCTGTTCGGGTGGGGGAAGGTGCACTGGTGACGTTTGCAGTTGTGAAATGGCGGACGTCAGAAAGTTGTGCTGAATTTAAACATATATTTACACATATATAACTTATTTAATTGTTAGGAAAATGTATATTTTGAATGTATATTTTGAACATTTCCAGAAATATTCCAAATACTTTGTCGATTGAGATCTGTAATACGCTAACCCTAATCCTGTCCGCATTAGAATGGGGGAGGAGGGGTGGCAGTTACGTTTCTCAGCTTTGCAGAGTGGGGGAGGGGTGGAGACTAAGCAGAGAGGGGGAGGAGTTAGGGTTAGGGTTAGGGCTAGAGTGGCGAGTTCTGAACTTTGAGGGATTTAGCTGGGCAGTGCAAGTTGCTGTTCGGGTGGGGGAAGGTGCACTGGTGACGTTTGCAGTTGTGAAATGGCGGACGTCAGAAAGTTGTGCTGAATTTATATAATGTATGTATGTATGTATATGTATATATATATATATATATATATATATATATATATATATATATATATATATATATACACATATATATATATATATAATGTATATATAATGTGTATATATATATATATATATATATATATATATATATATATATATATATATATATATATATATAATGTATGTATGTATATATATATATATATATATATGTATGTAATTGTTAGGAAAATGTATATTTTGAACATTTCTAGAAATATACCAAATATTTAGTCGATTGAGATCTGTAACCCTAATCCTGTCTGCATTAGAATGGGGGAGGGGTGCCAGTTACGTTTTGAGCTTTGCAGAGTGGGGGAGGGGAGCAGAGGAAGCAGAGTGAGGTATTCTGTGAGAACGAATCGCTTTATAAGTAGTGCTGTGAAAATAGGGTTTTTTTTGTTTTTTTTTTTTTACTCAACTTTAGTTTAGGAAATAATGGTTAATTGCAGTTTTAAAGAAGCAACGATAAACAGACATTCACTTACTGGAATTATCTAAAGTATTTATGTATTGATATTTCCAAATACATATTTTAGAGGCGATCAACATAAAGGCAACATATTTAAGTTAAAGCTGTAAAAATTGTCAGTGTCTGGTCTACATATTCAAAAAGAACATCCAGTATTCTGAAAAGCACGAGGGCCTTTTTGTGTTTGTTTTGAAGTTATTATGCTTCTAGAATTTTTTATTGGAATTAAGATTGGAATTGGAATTAAGATGTTTTTAGGCTGACCTAAAATGAATAAACATTTAATGTTTATTTCCATGTAATTCAGAATTTTATTGTCCCTAGACAATCCTGTACAAACATGTCAAAAAGAAGAACCAGGCTTAGTCCGGTAGAAGATGCTACTGGGCATGTTATTTCTCAAAAAGATAAACCTTGGTTTGAAGAAAGACTCATAAATGCATATAAAGGTAAGCCTTAATTCATGAGTTTTCCTTAATGACTTCATGATTTGGTTTAGCACATGAAGGTGAAGTTCTTAATTGAAGGTTTTCAAGTAGACACATCTCTTCATCCACATTTCACTACATTAAGCCCACACCACCATACCCAGTCTACACCTGGCCCCATTGACACCGTTAATGTGTACTCCGTCCCACCAGTTCCATATAAATTTTTACCTATTTCATCATCAAACACTAATTACAGAATAGATCCATACTGGCACACTGTCATGCCCAACTCCACCCCCCTCGATTGTCCTGCCTTGTTTCCCCATTGCCATAGTTCCCTTCTGTCTGTCACGCCCCTGTCCTCAGTGTTCCCACCTGTGTCTTGTTTAGTTTCCCTGTCCCAGTGTATTTTAGTCCTTCTGTTTCAGCCATCTGCGTCAGTCATTGTGTTTGTGAGTACTCCTTTATCCTGCCCTGCCTTGCTCTGCTCTCCATTCCGTGTAGTCTCTCTGTCTTTGTCTAGGTTTTGTTTTCTAGAGTGCTTTGTGTTTTTACATCTACCTGTTTTCCTGTGCGCTGATCTCTCCTTGCCTGCTTATCGTTTCTCCCTTGCTTCCCCAGTATTCCGGTTTGGTCAGTTCTGTTTGGTCTTCCTTATGTTCCTTACCATGTTTCCTACTTGCCCGTGACATTTCTGTTTCCCTCTGAGCTCATTGTCTTTTGCCATAGTCTATTTTCCCTGATCTAGTGTTCCCTACCTGGTTATTCTCTCGTAGTTTTATGCTTTCAGTCTAGCGTTGTCCTTCCGTCATTCCACCCTCCCGATAAGTGTTCTGCATTTAAGAATAGAACACGAACACAGTAACTAGATTCCTGTGTTCTGTACCCCTAGTGTTTAAAACCGTATGTTTTATTCTGTTCTTTTATCTCGGTTGATTATATTAGAAATATGCATTCGTGGTTGCTTGTATGTCTGTCGTCTTGAGTTGAACTAGGTCTCTGGTAGCATGTTTAATATTTTTGTTCTGGTAGTGTGTTGCTTGTTTGCTGTGTCATTAAGTTTATGTACCCTTTAGTGTACATCCCCTTCTACCTGATTGTTCTCCTTGGTTCTATTGTGTTTATTTCATTTAATAAATTATTTTAAAACTTGCGGTTGCGTCACACCCGCCCCTTGATACGTTATACACACCCAGTGACTAACGCCATCCCCAGCCCCACTTGCACTGTTAATGTCCACCTATGCTATAAGGCACCCTGTGTAACTATAACTCACGGACTCCACTCTAGCTTTATTACCTCATCCTTACACCCTGACCAACCAACCTCATCCTTAAACTAAACTTAAACTTTATTGATCCCACAAGTGGAAAATTCAGTTCCCCCGGGACCACGGTGTAAAGCACAGAGATCCCAGAGTGGCCACACCCTGACCAACCAACCTCATCCTCACACCCTGACCAACCAACCTCATCCTCACACCCTGACCAACCAACCTCATCCTCACACCCTGACCAACCAACCAACCTCATCCTTACACCCTGACCAACCAACCAACCAACCTCATCCTTACACCCTGACCAACCAACCAACCAACCAACCTCATCCTTACACCTTGACCAACCAACCTCATCCTTACACCTTGACCATCCAACCTCATCCTTACACCTTGACCAACCAACCTCATCCTTACACCCTGACCAACCAACCTCATCCTTACACCCTGACCAACCAACCTCATCCTTACACCCTGACCAACCAACCTCATCCTTACACCCTGACCAACCAACCTCATCCTTACACCCTGACCAACCAACCTCATCCTTACACCCTGACCAACCAACCAACCAACCTCATTCTTACACCCTGACCAACCAACCTCATCCTTACACCCTGACCAACCAACCTCATCCTTACACCCTGACCAACCAACCAACCAACCTCATTCTTACACCCTGACCAACCAACCAACCTCATCCTTACACCCTAACCAACCAACCAACCTCATTCTTACACCCTGACCAACCAACCAACCTCATTCTTACACCCTGACCAACCAACCAACCAACCTCATTCTTACACCCTGACCAACCAACCAACCTCATCCTTACACCCTAACCAACCAACCAACCTCATTCTTACACCCTGACCAACCAACCAACCTCATTCTTACACCCTGACCAACCAACCAACCTCATTCTTACACCCTGACCAACCAACCAACCTCATCCTTACACCCTGACCAACCAACCAACCTCATCCTTACACCCTGACCAACCAACCAACCTCATCCTTACACCCTGACCAACCAACCAACCTCATCCTTACACCCTGACCAACCAACCAACCTCATCCTTACACCCTGACCAACCAACCAACCTCATCCTTACACCCTGACCAGCCAACCAACCTCATCCTTACACCCTGACCAACCAACCAACCAACCAACCAACCTCATCCTTACACCCTGACCAACCAACCAACCAACCTCATCCTTACACCCTGACCAACCAACCAACCAACCTCATCCTTACACCCTGACCAACCAACCAACCTCATCCTTACACCCTGACCAACCAACCAACCTCATCCTTACACCCTGACCAACCAACCAACCTCATCCTTACACCCTGACCAACCAACCAACCTCATCCTTACACCCTGACCAACCAACCAACCTCATCCTTACACCCTGACCAACCAACCAACCAACCTCATCCTTACACCCTGACCAACCAACCAACCAACCTCATCCTTACACCCTGACCAACCAACCAACCAACCTCATCCTTACACCCTGACCAACCAACCAACCAACCTCATCCTTACACCCTGACCAACCAACCAACCTCATCCTTACACCCTGACCAACCAACCAACCTCATCCTTACACCCTGACCAACCAACCAACCTCATCCTTACACCCTGACCAACCAACCAACCTCATCCTTACACCCTGACCAACCAACCAACCTCATCCTTACACCCTGACCAACCAACCAACCTCATCCTTACACCCTGACCAACCAACCAACCTTATCCTTACACCCTGACCAACCAACCAACCTCATCCTTACACCCTGACCAACCAACCAACCTCATCCTTACACCCTGACCAACCAACCAACCTCATCCTTACACCCTGACCAACCAACCAACCTCATCCTTACACCCTGACCAACCAACCAACCTCATCCTTACACCCTGACCAACCAACCAACCAACCTCATCCTTACACCCTGACCAACCAACCAACCAACCTCATCCTTACACCCTGACCAACCAACCAACCAACCTCATCCTTACACCCTGACCAACCAACCAACCTCATCCTTACACCCTGACCAACCAACCAACCTCATCCTTACACCCTGACCAACCAACCAACCTCATCCTTACACCCTGACCAACCAACCAACCTCATCCTTACACCCTGACCAACCAACCAACCTCATCCTTACACCCTGACCAACCAACCAACCTCATCCTTACACCCTGACCAACCAACCAACCTTATCCTTACACCCTGACCAACCAACCAACCTTATCCTTACACCCTGACCAACAAACCAACCTCATCCTTACACCCTGACCAGCCAACCAACCTCATCCTTACACCCTGACCAACCAACCAACCTCATCCTTACACCCTGACCAACCAACCAACCTCATTCTTACACCCTGACCAACCAACCAACCTCATCCTTACACCCTGACCAACCAACCAACCTCATCCTTACACCCTGACCAACTAGTTTTGAAATGTACCGTAGCAGATTATATCCTTGTCAGCTTTAGATCCAGCAGCCCTGGGTACTGTTCTGCAGCCCTTTGCAACATATATCTCAATTACTTTTTTTAACCCAATAATTTGTTGGTTATTTTATACAACCATTTCTATTTGATGCCTGAAGATGCTTAGTCGTTACTGTCCTCTGCTTACATGATCAATGTACATGTTAGAGCTCTTTATTTAGCAGCAGCATCCTCCAAAATCTTTGCATTTTGGATTCATTGTCTTTAAACAAAAATGTCCTTTACATTTAATTTCTGTTCTATTTTAGGAAGGGGAGTGTTTGCCCTCATGCACATTGAGAGTGGATGCTTTGTGCTTGAATATAAAGGAAAACTTATTTCACAAAAGGAGAGTTTTAAAAGACAAAGAAGATATACAGAAAAACAAAATGGGTTTTTGTTTGACTTTGAGTGGAATGGAAGCTCATGGTGGTACGTCACGCTGTAAATTTCTAAACATTTCTCTGTTAGTCTAGTTGCTAACTTGCATGCAAGATAAAATCACATTGTGCCTGAAATGTGCTGATTTTATATTTTTATTTTTTCAGGGGTTTATCTATAGTAGATATTAAAATATTTTGTGCAATTGGTATATTTCCTGTAACGTACTACTAATCCATCAATGTTCATGTATTGAGTGGAATACATCTAAGATAAGAATGTTTCTTTCAGCATTGATGCTTCTGAAGAGGATGGAACACTTGGCAGGCTTGTGAATGATGATGCAAAAAATGCCAACTGTAAAATGAAGAAAATTGTAGTTATTGGCAGGCCACACCTGTGTTTATTCGCGATCAAGAATATACTCCCGGGGGAAGAAATAACATACGATTATGGAGACAGTGCTTGGCCGTGGCGTTCACTGGTGAGTAAAAAAAAACACTGAAAAACAATATATGGGAACGATCATCTCTTGCACCATATTTGGGCACCTGTTTGGGTAGTTTGTTTTTGTATCTGAGATAGAGATGTGATGTATGACGGTGTTTAGCTGAATGTTAGTAAAATGTTACACAATTTTACATGATTTTGTATACTAATTGACTTTGTTTTGTCATAAAAGGTTAAAGTTAATATTTCAAAGAAAGACATGTTACAGAAAAAACGTTTTGGTGAACCTGAACCTTCTCTGGCTTCTGAGAGACTGGAACAAATAAACACTATTTCACAGGTACAATCTGTCTATATACTCAACACTCACTTAGATGTCCTGAAATAACATTCAGAGGCACTGTTGGGGTGAAATTTAAATAACCTGCTAAGCCTTGATGTGCTTTGACTTTTTATTAATAAATTTTCTGAAGGTTGATGGCAAAAAATTCTTAATGGGAAATTTTTAGACTGGTGTAGAGTCTACAATGTCATAACAGTTGTCTGTGTGATGTCCTAATTGTTTGTGTATTTGTTTTGCTGTTTAACATTTTTCTATGTACTAAACACATTTAGTTTTTGCCAATAATGTTTAAGATAGCAATGGAATTTGTATTTTTACATAGTTTTACAATAGCTGAGATGTGCAGAGAGCATATTTCACCAATTCTGATCAGCTTGAAGTGTAAATTGTCCTGATATTGGACTGGACCTGAAAGTGTGTGTGTGGTCCTAATTATTCACCTTGGCGTAATTGATGTTTAATAAACTGTAATTGATCCTGCTTTAACTACTAATTGTGTTTTTTCTGCTATTGTGGCATTATTAATGGTGATTATGAAATATGTGTGTTCATTTAGAATGTCAGCAGTGACATGCAAGAAGACAAAATGACCAGATCTCCTGGTGAACCTGAACCCTCACTGCCTTCTGATGGGTGCACACCTGTCCCTCCTGCTGAATGGGTAAATTTGATAGCAATGGAATTTTTATTTTTACATAGTTTTACAATAGTTGAGATGTGCAGAGAGCATATTTCACCAATTCTGACCTGCTTGAAGTGTAACTTGTCCTGATATTGGACTGGACCTGAAAGTGTGTGTGTGTGGTCCTAATTATTCACCTTAGCGTAATTGATGTTTAATAAACTGTAATTGATCCTGTTTTAACTACTAATTGTGTTTTTTCTGCTATTGTGGCATTATTAATGGTGATTATGAAATATGTGTGTTCATTTAGAATGTCAGCAGTGACATGCAAAAAGACAAAATGACCAGATCTCCTGGTGAACCTGAACCCTCACTGGCTTCTGATGGGTGCACACCTGGCCCTCCTGCTGAATGGGTAAATTTGATAGCAATGGAATTTTTATTTTTACCTAGTTTTACAATAGTTAAGATGTGCAGAGAGCACATTTCACCAATTCTGACCTGCTTGAAGTGTAACTTGTCCTGATATTGGACTGGACCTGAAAGTGTGTGTGTGTGTGTGTGGTCCTAATTATTCACCTTGGCGTAATTGATGTTTAATAAACTGTAATTGATCCTGCTTTAACTACTAATTGTGTTTTTTCTGCTATTGTGGCATTATTAATGGTGATTATGAAATATGTGTGTTCATTTAGAATGTCAGCAGTGACATGCAAGAAGACAAAATGACCAGATCTCCTGGTGAACCTGAACCCTCACTGCCTTCTGATGGGTGCACACCTGTCCCTCCTGCTGAATGGGTAAATTTGATAGCAATGGAATTTTTATTTTTACATAGTTTTACAATAGTTGAGATGTGCAGAGAGCATATTTCACCAATTCTGACCTGCTTGAAGTGTAACTTGTCCTGATATTGGACTGGACCTGAAAGTGTGTGTGTGTGGTCCTAATTATTCACCTTAGCGTAATTGATGTTTAATAAACTGTAATTGATCCTGTTTTAACTACTAATTGTGTTTTTTCTGCTATTTTGGCATTATTAATGGTGATTATGAAATATGTGTGTTCATTTAGAATGTCAGCAGTGACATGCAAAAAGACAAAATGACCAGATCTCCTGGTGAACCTGAACCCTCACTGGCTTCTGATGGGTGCACACCTGGCCCTCCTGCTGAATGGGTAAATTTGATAGCAATGCAATTTTTATTTTTACATAGTTTTACAATAGTTGAGATGTGCAGAGAGCATATTTCACCAATTCCGACCTGCTTGAAGTGTAACTTGTCCTGATATTGGACTGGACCTGAAAGTGTGTGTGTGTGTGTGTGTGTGTGTGTGTGGTCCTAATTATTCACCTTGGCGTAATTGATGTTTAATAAACTGTAATTGATCCTGCTTTAACTACTAATTGTGTTTTTTCTGCTATTGTGGCATTATTAATGGTGATTATGAAATATGTGTGTTCATTTAGAATGTGAGCAGTGACATGCAAGAAGACAAAATGACCAGTTCTCCTGGTGAACCTGAACCCTCACTGGCTTCTGATGGGTGCACACCTGTCCCTCCTGCTGAATGGGTAAATTTGATAGCAATGGAATTTTTATTTTTACATAGTTTTACAATAGTTGAGATGTGCAGAGAGCATATTTCACCAATTCTGACCTGCTTGAAGTGTAACTTGTCCTGATATTGGACTGGACCTGAAAGTGTGTGTGTGTGTGTGTGTGTGGTCCTAATTATTCACCTTAGCGTAATTGATGTTTAATAAACTGTAATTGATCCTGCTTTAACTACTAATTGTGTTTTTTCTGCTATTGTGGCATTATTAATGGTGATTATGAAATATGTGTGTTCATTTAGAATGTCAGCAGTGACATGCAAAAAGACAAAATGACCAGATCTCCTGGTGAACCTGAACCCTCACTGGCTTCTGATGGGTGCACACCTGGCCCTCCTGCTGAATGGGTAAATTTGATAGCAATGGAATTTTTATTTTTACCTAGTTTTACAATAGTTAAGATGTGCAGAGAGCACATTTCACCAATTCTGACCTGCTTGAAGTGTAACTTGTCCTGATATTGGACTGGACCTGAAAGTGTGTGTGTGTGTGTGTGGTCCTAATTATTCACCTTGGCGTAATTGATGTTTAATAAACTGTAATTGATCCTGCTTTAACTACTAATTGTGTTTTTTCTGCTATTGTGGCATTATTAATGGTGATTATGAAATATGTGTGTTCATTTAGAATGTCAGCAGTGACATGCAAAAAGACAAAATGACCAGATCTCCTGGTGAACCTGAACCCTCACTGGCTTCTGATGGGTGCACACCTGGCCCTCCTGCTGAATGGGTAAATTTGATAGCAATGGAATTTTTATTTTTACCTAGTTTTACAATAGTTAAGATGTGCAGAGAGCACATTTCACCAATTCTGACCTGCTTGAAGTGTAACTTGTCCTGATATTGGTCTGGACCTGAAAGTGTGTGTGTGTGTGTGTGTGTGTGTGTGTGTGGTCCTAATTATTCACCTTGGCGTAATTGATGTTTAATAAACTGTAATTGATCCTGCTTTAACTACTAATTGTGTTTTTTCTGCTATTGTGGCATTATTAATGGTGATTATGAAATATGTGTGTTCATTTAGAATGTCAGCAGTGACATGCAAGAAGACAAAATGACCAGATCTCCTGGTGAACCTGAACCCTCACTGCCTTCTGATGGGTGCACACCTGGCCCTCCTGCTGAATGGGTAAATTTGATAGCAATGGAATTTTTATTTTTACATAGTTTTACAATAGTTGAGATGTGCAGAGAGCATATTTCACCAATTCTGACCTGCTTGAAGTGTAACTTGTCCTGATATTGGACTGGACCTGAAAGTGTGTGTGTGTGGTCCTAATTATTCACCTTAGCGTAATTGATGTTTAATAAACTGTAATTGATCCTGTTTTAACTACTAATTGTGTTTTTTCTGCTATTGTGGCATTATTAATGGTGATTATGAAATATGTGTGTTCATTTAGAATGTCAGCAGTGACATGCAAAAAGACAAAATGACCAGATCTCCTGGTGAACCTGAACCCTCACTGGCTTCTGATGGGTGCACACCTGTCCCTCCTGCTGAATGGGTAAATTTGATAGCAATGGAATTTTTATTTTTACATAGTTTTACAATAGTTGAGATGTGCAGAGAGCATATTTCACCAATTCTGACCTGCTTGAAGTGTAACTTGTCCTGATATTGGACTGGACCTGAAAGTGTGTGTGTGTGGTCCTAATTATTCACCTTAGCGTAATTGATGTTTAATAAACTGTAATTGATCCTGTTTTAACTACTAATTGTGTTTTTTCTGCTATTGTGGCATTATTAATGGTGATTATGAAATATGTGTGTTCATTTAGAATGTCAGCAGTGACATGCAAAAAGACAAAATGACCAGATCTCCTGGTGAACCTGAACCCTCACTGGCTTCTGATGGGTGCACACCTGTCCCTCCTGCTGAATGGGTAAATTTGATAGCAATGGAATTTTTATTTTTACATAGTTTTACAATAGTTGAGATGTGCAGAGAGCATATTTACCAATTCCGACCTGCTTGAAGTGTAACTTGTCCTGATATTGGACTGGACCTGAAAGTGTGTGTGTGTGTGTGTGTGTGTGTGTGTGGTCCTAATTATTCACCTTGGCGTAATTGATGTTTAATAAACTGTAATTGATCCTGCTTTAACTACTAATTGTGTTTTTTCTGCTATTGTGTGTTCATTTAGAATGTCAGCAGTGACATGCAAGAAGACAAAATGACCAGATCTCCTGGTGAACCTGAACCCTCACTGGCTTCTGATGGGTGCACACCTGTCCTTCCTGCTGAATGGGTAAATTTGAGTTGGTTGTGCATTCTTTAGAAATATATTTACTTAGTATAATATGAACACATTTATAACAAGTTTTAATCTGATAATTTCTTTCAAGTGCTTTTTGGAAGTCTTAAAATAACATTCAATTGCGTTGTGTTGTGAGATTTGTTGACCTACTCAAATTGCAAAAGCCTGTTTGTAGGAGATTAATTTTACATTACATTGCTACATACATCTGCAGATCCCTTCAGATACCATATTTTCCAGACTATAAGGTGCACTGTATTATAAGGCGCATTCTGAATTACGGGGTCTCTTTTTGTATTTGACCCACGTATAAGGCGCACCGTACTATAAGGCACAGTCTCAATTACGGACACTATTTCTGTACAGTACTTACCGGTATTCTGTACGGCACCATATTAGGCACATGCTAAAACATACGGTCTACAAGAAAAGTAAAGGACGCGAAACGGTGATTTTTAAAAGTTTATTATACTACTTGACAAAACACACACAATTTTCTTCTCCTCTTCTCCCACAAATCCATCAAAGTCCTCATCTTCTGTGTCTGAATTAAAAAGCTGCGCAATTTCACTAACAAGCACTCCGGGTTCCCGCTCATCAATGTCTGAGTCAGTCTCGTTGCCAGGTAGCTGTTCAGCAATGAGGCCGGCTTTCGCGAAAGCTCGGACAACAGTTACAGCAGAAACTTTGGCCCACGCGTCCACAATACATTCACAAACGGTGGCATAACTCGTAACTCGCCCGCCGCTGCCTTCCAGTTTTAGTAAACGTGTGTTCGCCGTCTATCATCCATTGCTCCCACGCCACTCGCAACTTTAAATGCCCCATTTACACCAATGTCCAGCGGTTGGAGTTGTTTGTTTAATCCTCCCGGAATGACGGCAAGCTCAGAATTAATTTTCTTCACTTGCCTTTTAACGTTGTCTGTGAGATGAGCACACATAGTCAGATCAGCAGGGATAGTGATGTGTGGAAAAAGTGAAAACGAAATGAAATCTCTGTCTCGACTTCTTTACTTGACGCAGTTCATTTTCCTGTTTCGTCCATTTCCAAACCATAGATTCTGTAACGTTCTGCGTAGCGCAGAGCAGGGAGGCGGACACAAACGCTGAGGAAAGCGAGATTTATTAAGGGAAATTCCAAACTCTGAGTCAAAAAGGATGGCATGGGTCAGATTATTAAGGGAGTCCGAACATTGAACAATGACATTTTAACACAAGGAGTACTCACAAAAACCCGGCAGGGAAAACGGAACAGGCTGAAACACACGGGGAAACACGAATACAAACACAAGAGACCGCGAACGTGAACAGAGATACATGCATAGCACAAAACAACCGATAACCAGACTGGGGGAAATACAGGGACTATATAAACATGGAACTAACAAGACACAGGTGAGGATGATGATAACAAGGCATGGCAGACAAGGGAAACCGGGGCAACAGACGAGCTGGGCGGGATCGAGGAGCAGGGAACAACACACACACGAGGGAACAAGGGAAACCGGAGTGACAGCTAGGAGAGGGGGCGTAGCCCTACGTGACAGATTCATTTATGCCAAATTGTATCGCAGCTGCTCTATTCCCGTTTACAGCTGCATAACTGATAGCCTGTAGCTTTAAGTGTGCCTCGTAAACGTGTCTTCACTGGTGCCATTTTCGAGGGTTCTGGAAAAACAAATGTTATTTTGCAGCATACCTGTAGGTAAGCGTAAGTACTGGTACTGTACGTATTACGTAGTGTTCTTTGATTGGTTTACGTGGGGTACGTTCTGTACGTATTACGTTCCTGTGTCAGATATCGGAACTCAGTACTTGTATAAGGCGCACCGGATTATAAGGCGCACATCCGATTTCTGGGAAAAGTTTTGGCTTTTAGGTGCGCCTTATAGTCCGGAAAATATGGTAATTTGTGATGGGTGTAAAAGTAGTCATCTATGCATTTTTCATTGTTCTATCTTTTTAGACTGCTGTCATGGATGAATCCACTGATTACTCTGAATGTACAGACTACAGTGATGAAGACTATGAACCAAATATAGACAGTGAATCTTCAGACCTTTCCAGCTGTAGCAGGTCTGACATGCTGAGTAATATTTCGCCCAAAAAACTAAAGAGAAACAATGATAAAGACAGTGTGTTAACACGAATCCAGCAAAAGGGGGCAGTCAAAGCTGTCAACTCCCAGTGTCAAGTGTCTTCTTCAGAAATTCATGCAAGTAGCTCACGTGAAAGCTGTCCTACAGAACCTGATACCAGCACCCCTTCAGATCAGGGTTGTGTTCATGTAGTTCCAATGCCAACCTCAAGTAAAAGCTGGCGATACGCAAAGAAGCAGTACTGCCTTTATTGTGAGAAGCCATACTCTAAAATATCAAGACACCTGCAGTATGTACATCACAATGAACCAGACGTAGCAAAAGCATTCAGCTTTGATAAGAAATCAAAAGAAAGACGAGTTCGATTACGTTTGTTGACCACCAGAGGCAATTTTTTGCATAATGCTTTGATATCAAGTAGTGGCAAAGGAGATTTGGTTGCCCGTAGGAGACCTCAGAAACTAGGATCCACTCAAGAGTTTACGCACTGTATACACTGCCAGGGTCTATATGCAAGGAAGTCACTCTGGAGGCATATTAGAAACTGTCCACAGAACCCTAAAGTTGATGAGCCTGGGAATAGAAAAAAGATGGTTCAGTCACTCAACTGCATGGCACGTGTTCCTCCTGATGTTAGCAAAGCATTTTGGAAAACTGTTATGTGTCAAATGAAACATGATGAAGTTTCTGCTGTAATTAGAAATGATAAATACATATTACTTTTTGGAGAACAGATGTTCAACAAGCTGAACCCAAGTTCCACAAAGAATGATTACATTCGTCAAAAAATGAGAGAGGTGGGACGTCTACTCTTGGAGGCAAGAAGACTGACACCTATTCGGTCTATGGAAGATTTTGTCTTGCCATCAAATTTTCCCCATGTCATAAAATCTGTGAGAGCTGTTTCTGGGCATTGTGAGGAGACCAACACTTACAGGATTCCATCGTTGGCTCTGAAGCTTGGCCACAGTTTATCAAAAATAGCAACTTCAGTGGAATGCAGTGCAATAATAACGGGCAGAGAGAGGCTGGCTGAGGATGCACGCAGCTTCAGGGTTCTCCAAGAGCATAAATGGAATGAGTCCATTTCAGCAGCAGCAGGAACAACTCTTAATGAGGCAAAAATGAACAAACCTCAGGTTTTGCCCTTCACAGAAGACGTCAAAACTTTGCACTCCTTTTTAAATACTGAGATGACAAAATATCAGCATGCTTTGAAGGACCACTCTGATGTCAAAACCTATGCAAGCTTATGCAAGTTGGTGCTTGCCAAAGTCATACTTTTTAACAGAAGGAGGGGTGGAGAGGCTTCAAGGATGAAGCTGGAGTCTTATGTTTCAAGAGTAAAATCACCAGTTCATGAAGACCTTGCCTCTGGTCTTAGTGATTTTGAAAAGAAGCTGTGTGAACACTTCCAAAGAGTAGAAATTCGTGGCAAGAGGGGCAGGAAGGTGGCTGTGCTGCTGACACCTGATATGGTCAATTGCATGGACCTCCTCGTCCAGCATAGAGATATCTGTCAGGTTCCGGAGGAAAATGTACACCTGTTTGCACGTCCAAACGCTCTTTCATCTTATCGTGGATCAGATGTTCTGCGTGAGTTTGGAGAATCCTGTGGTGCAAGAAATCCATCAGCCCTTTCATCCACAAAATTAAGGAAGCAGATTGCAACTCTGTCAACGGTGTTGAATTTGAAAGACAATGAAATGGATCAGCTTGCCAGTTTTTTGGGGCATGACATTAGGATTCATCGCCAATACTACCGTTTACCTGAAAGTACTTTGCAACTTGCCAAAATGAGCAAGCTTCTTATTGCAATGGAAAGAGGGACACTATCAGAATTCCAGGGTGCTACGTTAGATGAAATTGTCATTAATCCACAAGGTAGGGAACTTTTATAATATGTAAAAACTGTGTGTGTGTGTGTGTATATATGTATGTATGTATGTATGCAAATGTTTTTTTTTCTTGATCAGATGAAATTGAAGACTCTAATGCTGATACATCAAGTGATGAGGCAGAGTCAGATGATCCTCAGCCAAGCTGTAGCTCCAGAACTCCTGAACCATCACCCTCTGAAAGTGCACAGTTCTCAAATCCACATGGTAAGCTAGCTCATTTTTTGTCCTCTATTAGCTTCATTATCTTTCATGTAGGCATATGTTTGATCAAAATTGTCTCATGGTTTGACTTAGGACAATGTCTTTGCATGTTCATGAAATGTCCACTTTATTATACTTATATTTAAGATAACATTTCCTGTTCTTTAAGATCGGGGTAATAAAGGGATGAAGCGGAAACATGACTTGTCTCTTGACCAAAGTCATCAACATTCCACACAGACTACTGGTAAAGAAACTTAAACTATGTTTTGTTTAGTTTTTTTGTATGTAATCTGCAGTTATAGGTTTTCAAACATTTAGCATTTACTGTATTTGTGCTTGTGTGAGAACTGGGAGTGCATTTCACAGTACATTTGTCTGCAGGCATCACACAGAGCAAGAAGAAGTGGTCAGATGATGAGGTACAAGCTGTTGAGAAACATCTAATGCGATTTATAAACAGTTGCCAAGTTCCTGGTAAGAAAGACTGTGTCTCATGCCTACTATCTGAACCTGATGCTCTTAAACACCGTGACTGGACTGCCCTCAAATACTATGTGAAAAACCGAATAGTGGCTCTGAAAAGAAGACAGAGTTTGTAGTCTCCAAGATTTTTCTTAAATAAAGTTTCTTAAAATTGTTTAACCTCAGTTACACTTTTCAGGACAATTCGTTGCACTTTATCTGCTTTGTTTGCACTTCATCTGCTTATTCATTTTATTTCCTTTTTGAGTGCATTTTTATTTATTAAATAATTTCCCATTTTGAACAGTATGTAATCAGTAGTGATCACAGTGACTAATTTTAGGACAGTCAGTTAGTCATGGGATTAGTAGGTGATGAGATTTTCATTATGTGAATTGGCCCTTATTAAAACTAGCAAAGTTTTAAGTTTACCAGATTGGTAGTGTATGTGGCAGATATGCATATGGCATGCAGAAATCAAAATGTGGTTCAGAACTGAATTAAAAACAGTAAAGTAAAGCTGGATTCCTGGTGATTTGTATTATTTAATGCAAAGTATTGAAACTTCACTTTTATAAATGCAGGAAATATGACTATATAAAGGATTTGCAATTAACAACCTACTGCTCTTGTTTTTGTGAATAAGGCCAGAACATTTACTTCTGTAAATGCTAGAGTAAAGCACTTTGGTTTCAGGATATCACACTTTTAAAACATTGATGGACTCATTTAGATTCAAAAACATCATTCGTCTCACCTGTTTTGTGTTTCTTAATCTGTGGCTAGTGTGTCCTTGACTTGTACTGTACCAAGTGTGTAACTTGGTCCTTGTATTTACTATGTCCTTATTATGTTGGTAGTGTGAGACTTAAATGAGTGTGTGCGTACATGTCCTAGAAATGAACATAAACCTGAAACTGTCCTAAAATATACCTTAAACCAGAAAAATCTCAGCTTTTTGTAATAAGCACTTAGTGAAAAAATCAACAGATAGACATCATGTGGGTGCTATATGCAACAAAAATCTTGCTTGTTGTGTTTCTAGAATACTCAGAAAGGCATGTCCCCATTTGGTATGGTTTCCCCTGGTGTTCTGATATTTCACGAAAACGCGTATGTGTGTGTGTGTGTGTGTGTGTGTGTGTGTGTGTGTGTGTGTGTGTATAAAGAGTCAATAAGTCAGTAACTCACTCTAGTTTCTCCAGTGTACAGTGTGGATCCTCCAGTAGAGCAGAGAGCTGCTTCACTCCTGAGTCTCCTGGTTCATTGTGGTACAGATTCAGCTCTCTCGGATGTGATGAGGGGTTTGACATCAGAGCTGAACACAGAGCAGCACAGCCTTCCTCTCTAATACTGCACCAAGACAGACTGTAGAGAGAAGGAGAAAAACTCACACTTACACATCAACACACATGGGAACACAAACATCTCTCTCACTCCCACACACACACCTTGCCTCACACACACACAAACACACAAACACACACACACACACACACACACACACACACACACACACACACACACACACACACACACACACACACACACAGTTACTGGTTCCCTTTCATATTGTGATAATAATTCCACTTATTCCACCTCCACAGCTCCATAACATCACAATGAACTTGGAGAACATAAAACAAAAGTATAAAAACATTCATTTTATTTTTTCTGAACCATTTTACTGAACTTAACAATCATATGGCAGCAGTTACAGGACAAGTGTGTGTATGTGTGTATGTGTGTATGTGTGTATGTGTGTGTGTGTGTGTGTGTGTACGTGTGTGTGTACGTGCGTGTGTGCGTGCGTGCGTGTGCGTGCGTGCGTACGTACGTACGTGTGTGTGTATGTGTGTGTGTACGTAATGTGCGTGCGTGCGTGTGCGTGCGTACGTACGTACGTATGTGTGTGTGTGTGTGTATGTACGTGTGTGTGTGTATGTACGTGTGTGTGTATGTACGTGTGTGTGTATGTACGTGTGTGTGTACGTATGTGTGTGTGTGTGCGCGTGTGTGTGCGCGTGTGTGTGCGCGTGTGTGTGCGTGTGTGTGTGCGCGTGTGTGTGCGCGCGTGTGCGTGCGCGTGTGTGCGTGTACGTGTGTGTGTATGTACTTGTGTGTGCGTGTGTATGCGTGTACGTGTGTGTGTATGTACTTGTGTGTGCGTGTGTGTGTATTTGTGTGCGTGTGTGTGTGTGTGTGTACGTGTGTGTGTGTGTGTTGAGTGTGTGTGTGTTGAGTGTGTGTGTGTGTGTGTGTGTGTGTGTGTGTGTGTGTGTGTGTGTGTGTGTGTGTGTGTGTGTATAAAGAGTCAGTAAGTCAGTAACTCACTCTAGTATCTCCAGTGTACAGTGTGGATCCTCCAGTAGAGCAGAGAGCTGCTTTACTCCTGTACGTGTACATGCGTGTGTGTGTGTACGTGTGTGTGTGTGTGTGTGTGTGTGTGTGTGTGTGTATAAAGAGTCAGTAACTCACTGTAGTTTCTCCAGTGTACAGTGTGGATCCTCCAGTAGAGCAGAGAGCTGCTTCACTCCTGAGTCTCCTGGTTCATTGTGGTCCAGATTCAGCTCTCTCAGGTGTGATGAGGGGTTTGACCTCAGAGCTGAACACAGAGCAGCACAGCCTTCCTCTCTAATACTGCACCAAGACAGACTGTTGAGAGAAGGAGAAAAACTCACACTTACACATCAACACACATGGGAACACAAACATCTCTCTCACTCCCACACACACACCTTGCCTCACAAACACACAAACACACACACACACACAGTTACTGGTTCACTTTCATATTGTGATAATAATTCCACTTATTCCACCTCCACAGCTCCATAACATCACAATGAACTTGGAGAACATAAAACAAAAGTATAAAAACATTCATTTTATTTTTTCTGAACCATTTTACTGAACTTAACAATCATATGGCAGCAGTTACAGGACAAGTGTGTGTATGTGTGTATGTGTGTGTGTGTGTGTGTGTGTGTGTACGTGTGCGTGTACGTGCATGTGTACGTGTACGTGCGTGTGTGTGTACGTGATGTGCGTGCGTGCGTGTGTGTGTATGTACGTGTGTGTGTATGTACGTGTGTGTGTGTATGTACGTGTGTGTGTGTATGTACGTGTGTGTGTGTACGTACGTACGTGTGTGTACGTACGTGTGTGTACATACGTGTGTGTGTGTGTGTGCGCGTGTACGTGTGTGCGTGCGCGTGTGTGCGTGTACGTGTGTGTGTACGTACTTGTGTGTGCGTGTGTGTGTATTTGTGTGTGTGTGTGTGCGTGTGTGTGTGTGTGTGTGTGTGTACGTGTGTGTACGTGTGTGTGTGTATAAAGAGTCAGTAAGTCAGTAACTCACTCTAGTATCTCCAGTGTACAGTGTGGATCCTCCAGTAGAGCAGAGAGCTGCTTCACTCCTGAGTCTCCTGGTTCATTGCCAGACAGATTCAGCTCTCTCAGGTGTGATGAGGGGTTTGACCTCAGAGCTGAACACAGAGCAGCACAGCCTTCCTCTCCAATACTGCAGCCAGACAGACTGTAGAGAGAAGGAGAAAAACTCACACTTACACATCAACATACATGGGAACACAAACATCTCTCTCACTCCCACACACACACGTTGCCTTACACGCACAAGCTCACGTGCGCGCACACACACACACACACACACACACACACACGCCTCACTCTCTCTCCCCTCCCCCCAGAATCCAACAGGAAGCACATGAACCCAGACAGACCCAAAACATGGTAATACAAACACTCCTGTACGTGTACATGCGTGTGTGTGTACGTGTGTGTGTACGTGTGTGTGTACGTGTGTGTGTGTACGTGTGTGTGTGTGTGCGTGCATGTGTACGTGTACGTGTGTGTGTGTACGTGTGCGTGTACGTGATGTGCGTGCGTGCGTGTGCGTACGTACGTGTGTGTGTATGTGTGTGTGTATGTACGTGTGTGTGTGTGTGTGTGTGTACGTACGTGTGTGTACGTGCGCGTGTGTACGTGCGCGCGTGTGTGCGTGCGCGTGTGTGCGTGCGCGTGTGTGCGTGTACGTGTGTGCGTGCGCGTGTGTGTGTTGAGTGCGTGTGTGTGTGTGTGTGTGTGTGTGTGTGTGTGTGTGTGTGTGTGTGTGTGTGTGTATGTGTGTCAGTAAGTCAGTAACTCACTGTAGTTTCTCCAGTGTACAGTGTGGATCCTCCAGTAGAGCAGAGAGCTGCTTCACTCCTGTACGTGTACATGCGTGTGTGTGTGTACATATGTGTGTGTACGTGTGTGTGTGTACGTGTGTGTGTACGTGTGTGTGTGTGTGTGTGTGTGTGTGTGTGTGCGTGCATGTGTACGTGTACGTGCGTGCGTGTGTGTGTATGTACGTGTGTGTGTATGTACGTGCGCGTGTGTATGTACGTGCGCGCGTGTGTGTGCGCGCGTGTGTGTATGTACTTGTGTGTGCGTGTGTGTGTATTTGTGTGTGCGTGTGTGTGTTGAGTGCGTGTGTGTGTGTGTGTGTGTGTGTGTGTGTGTGTGTGTATAAAGAGTCAGTAATTCAGTAACTCACTCTAGTTTCTCCAGTGTACAGTGTGGATCCTCCAGTAGAGCAGAGAGCTGCTTCATTCCTGAGTCTCCTGGTTCATTGTAGTACAGATTCAGCTCTCTCAGGTGTGATGAGGGGTTTGACCTCAGAGCTGAACACAGAGCAGCACAGCCTTCCTCTCCAATACTGCACCTAGACAGACTGTAGAGAGAAGGAGAAAAACTCACACTTACACATCAACACACATGTGAACACAAATATCTCTCTCACTCCCACACACACACGTTGCCTTACACGCACAAGCTCACGTGCGCGCACACACACACACACACACACACACACACACACACACACACACACACACACACACACACGCCTCACTCTCTCTCCCCTCCCCCCAGAATCCAACAGGAAGCACATGAACCCAGACAGACCCAAAACATGGTAATACAAACACTCCTGTACGTGTACATGCGTGTGTGTGTACGTGTGTGTGTACGTGTGTGTGTACGTGTGTGTGTGTGCGTGCGTGTGTGCGCGTGTGTGCGCGCGTGTGTGTGCGTGCATGTGTACGTGTACGTGTGTGTGTGTGTACGTGTGCGTGTACGTGATGTGCGTGTGCGTGCGTACGTACGTACGTGTGTGTGTGTATGTGTGTGTGTGTGTGTGTATGTACGTGTGTGTGTATGTACGTGTGTGTGTGTATGTACGTGTGTGTACGTACGTGTGTGTGTGTACGTACGTGTGTGTGTGTACGTACGTGTGTGTGTACGTGCGTGTGTGTACGTGCGTGTGTGTACGTGCGCGTGTGTACGTGCGCGCGTGTGCGTGCGCGCGTGTGCGTGTGCGTGTGTGCGTGCGCGTGTGTGCGTGCGCGCGTGTGCGTGCGCGCGTGTGCGTGCACGTGTGTGCGTGCGCGTGTGTGCGTGCGCGTGTGTGTGTATGTACTTGTGTGTGCGTGTGTGTGTATTTGTGTGCGTGTGTGTGAGTGTGTGTGTGTGTGTGTGTGTGTGTGTGTATAAAGAGTCAGTAAGTCAGTAATTCACTCTAGTATCTCCAGTGTACAGTGTGGATCCTCCAGTAGAGCAGAGAGCTGCTTCACTCCTGTACGTGTACATGCGTGTGTGTGTGTACGTGTGTGTGTACATGTGTGTGTGTACGTGTGTGTGTGTACGTGTGTGTGTGTACGTGTGTGTGTGTGTGTGTGTGTACGTGTGTACGTGTGTGTGTGTGTGTGTGTGCGTGCATGTGTACGTGTACGTGCGTGTGTGTGTGTATGTACGTGTGTGTGTATGTACGTGTGTGTGTATGTACATGCGCGTGTGTATGTACGTGCGCGTGTGTATGTGCGCGCGTGTGTGTGCGTGCGTGTGTGTGTATTTGTGTGTGCGTGTGTGTATTTGTGTGTGCGTGTGTGTGTTGAGTGCGTGTGTGTGTGTGTGTGTGTGTTGAGTGCGTGTGTGTGTGTGTGTGTGTGTGTGTATAAAGAGTCAGTAAGTCAGTAACTCACTCTAGTTTCTCCAGTGTACAGTGTGGATCCTCCAGTAGAGCAGAGAGCTGCTTCACTCCTGAGTCTCCTGGTTTATTGTAGGTCAGATTCAGCTCTCTCAGGTGTGATGAGGGGTTTGACCTCAGAGCTGAACACAGAGCAGCACAGCCTTCCTCTGTAATACTGCACCTAGACAGACTGTAGAGAGAAGGAGAAAAACTTATACTTACACATCAACACAAACATCTCTCTCACTCCCACACACACACGTTGCCTTACACGCACAAGCTCACGTGCGCGCGCACACACACACACACACACACACACACACACACACACACACACAAACACACACGCCTCACTCTCTCTCCCCTCCCCCCAGAATCCAACAGGAAGCACATGAACCCAGACAGACCCAAAACATGGTAATACAAACACACATAGAGGAGAACAGACAGACAAGTTGTGAGTTGTGATTGGTCAGCATGTGGTGAGTTGGGATTGGTCAGCATGTGGTGAGTTGTGATTGGTCAGTGGTGTCAAACACTGGTCTATCTGTATATCTCTATCTCTCTCTCTTTCTCTCTCTCTCTCTCTCTCTCTCTCTCTCTTTCTCTCTGTGTATCTCTCTCTCTAGTTCAACAATTCTTTATTGGCATAAATGCAATAAAATACACTGTTGCCAAAGCAACTAATATGAAACACCTAAAAATAAATATAACATAGATAAGAGATTACAGACAATATTATAGACTCAATTACAGACAGAGTTACAGACACTGTAGGAGCCAAAACGGTTATTCATGTGTATGTTTGTGTTTTTCAGGTGTTGCTACCTGGAGGGCCTGACCAACAGGACAGGAAATAACCACTACAGACACAATTATAGACAGTGTTACAGACAGTATTATAGACATAATTATAGACAGTAATATACAGTATTATAGACATAATTATAGACAGTGTTATAGACAGTATTATAGACACAATTATAGAGAGTGTTATAGACACAATTATAGAGAGTGTTATAGACAGTGTTATACACAAAATTATAGAGAGTGTTATAGACAGTATTATAGACACAATTATAGAGAGTGTTATAGACACAATTATAGAGAGTGTTATAGACACAATAGAGAGTGTTATAGACACAATTATAGACAGTGTTATAGACACAATTATAGACAGTGTTATAGATAGTATTATAGGTTGGAATAGAGCACTAGAAATTGCGTTATTTGCATTATAGAGTTTTTACTTATCAATAAGAAAACAGGAAAATAAGAGTCAAGATGATTTCTAAATATGTAATAATAATGTAATTTAATATAATAATAATAATAATACAATAGCATAGTAATAATATTAAAATATAATAATATTCATCATCATCTGTTTTCTTGTCCTCACTGGTTGTCTCAGTGTCACTGCAGCACTGGAACTCAGGGGAGACACTCATTACCTTCCTGTAGAATTCATTTATAATGGGGTCAAATTTAGGACATTCAGTAAGAAAGTGCAGCTCTGTCTGCACCACTGAGAGATCACAGTGGGAACACAGTCTGGTCTCTCTGTGTAACCAGCTCTGTCTCCACCACTGAGAGATCACAGTGGGAACACAGTCTGGTCTCTCTGTGTAACCAGCTCTGTCTGCACCACTGAGAGATCACAGTGGGAACACAGTCTGGTCTCTCTGTGTAACCAGCTCTGTCTGCACCACTGAGAGATCACAGTGAGAACACAGTCTGGTCTCTCTGTGTAACCAGCTCTGTCTGCACCACTGAGAGATCACAGTGAGAACACAGTCTGGTCTCTCTGTGTAACCAGCTCTGTCTGCACCACTGAGAGATCACAGTGAGAACACAGTCTGGTCTCTCTGTGTAACCAGCTCTGTCTCCACCACTGAGAGATCACAGTGAGAACACAGTCTGGTCTCTCTGTGTAACCAGCTCTGTCTCCACCACTGAGAGATCACAGTGAGAACACAGTCTGGTCTCTCTGTGTAACCAGCTCTGTCTGCACCACTGAGAGATCACAGTGGGAACACAGTCTGGTCTCTCTGTGTAACCAGCTCTGTCTCCACCACTGAGATGTCACAGTGGGAACACAGTCTGGTATCTCTGTGTAACCAGCTCTGTCTCCACCACTGAGAGATCACAGTGGGAACACAGTCTGGTCTCTCTGTGTAACCAGCTCTGACTGTGTCGGCCAATTTCAATGACCAGACTGAGCTCACTGAGCCATTATCATCATCATCCTCGGTTTCTTCTCATTTATTGTTGTCATGTAGGTCACTAATGTGTAGTCTCAATTTAGGGTCAAATAGCATTGGAGTTTGTGTTGTGTAGTTTCTCTCTCTCCCTCCCTCTCAATCCCCCACCTCTCTCCCCCTCTCTCTTTCTCTTTTTCCCTCTCTCTCACTTTTACTTTCCCCTTCTGTCCATCTATTAGGTAACATTCAGGTTGTACACTGTATGCTGCATTTCTGTCATGTCTAACATGTATTGTCTCATATAACCAGTTGTAATGTGCAGTTGTGTTATGCTAATCAGTCTTGTGCTATAGGAAATGTGTGTGAATCTCTGTTGTTCAGATAACATCATGTAATGTAGATGCTAAAGTCAGTAATTGTATTAAATTGGTTATGCATATTCATGACCTTACACCAACACATTATTATTTCTAATTTATCTGTTTCAATTGTTGGTGGGAGGGATCAATAACCCCAGTACAGAAACTCCCTACAGTGTTACAAGTCTTATTATGATTTTGTACTGATTCTATGATGCTTTTGGGAAACTCCCCCCAGTGCTGTAATGTGTTTATAAAAATACTCACTCAGCTTTTCTGGATGCTGTGACCACTGGCATCAGTCTCAGTAGACATTTCTCTGATGGTTCATATTTACTCAGGACAAACTCATCTAGCTCCTCTTCTGAGTTCAGCAACACAAACACCACAGCTGACCACTGAGCAGGAGAGAGTTTAGCTCCATGGAGACGACGGTCACTTCCTCTGTTCAGGTATGTTTGAACTTCCTGCACTAGAGAATGATCATTCAGTTCATTCAGACAGTGGAACAGATTGATGGATTTCTCTGGAGAGAGCTTCTTCCTGATCTTCTTCTTGATGTACTTGACTGTTTCCTCTGTGCTGTGAGAGCTGCTTCCTGTCTGTGTCAGTAGACCTCGTAAGAGAGTCTGATTGGACTCCAGTGAGAGACCCAGAAGGAAGCGGAGGAAAAGGTCCAGGTGTCCATTCTCACTCTGTAAGGCCTTGTCCACTGCGTTCTTAAGGAAGACAGACATTGTTGATCTTTTAATGTCATGTAGGTCTGCAGTGGTTTGATGTTCCAGCACATTTGTGTTGTTGGAGATGAAGGAGAGAAATGCATATAAAGCAGCCAGAAACTCCTGAACACTCAGATGTACAAAGCTGAACACCTTCTCCAGGTGCAGTTCAAACTCCTTTCTGAAGATCTGGGTACACACTCCTGAATACACGGACACTTCTTTGACATCAATGCCACACTCTCTCAGGTCTTCCTCGTAGAAGATCAGGTTGCCCTTTTCCAGCTGTTGGAAAGCCAGTTTTCCCAGTGCCAGAACAATATTTCTAGTCTGGTGAGGATCAGTGTCAGTTTTTCTACGGTACTTTCTGTCCTTGTGTTTGATGTTAAAGATCAGGAAGTGTGTGAACATCTGAGTCAGAATCTTGGGGATCTCTCCACTCTCTGCTTCACCCAACATGCTCTCTAGAACAGTGGCTGCAATCCAACAGAAGACTGGAATGTGGCACATGATGTAGAGACTTCTTGATGACTTCATGTGTGAGATGATTCTGTCAGCCAGGATCTGATCACTGATTCTCTTCCTGAAGTACTCCTCTTTCTGAGGGTCACTAAACCCTCGTACCTCTGTTACCTGGTCAACACACTCAGGAGGGATCTGATTGGCTGCTGCTGGTCGAGAGGTTATCCAGAGGAGAGCAGAGAGAAGCAGATTCCTCATGATGAGGTTTGTCAGCAGCACATCCACTGAGGTCGACTTCGTTATGTCTGATAAGCTCTCATTGTTATGGAAATCTAGAGGAAGTCGACACTCATCCAGACCATCAAAGATAAAAATGACTTTATAAGCATCACAGTCTATTAACTGTAATGTTTTTGTTTCTGGGAAAAAGTGATGAAGCAAATCCATCAGATTGAACTTTTTCTCCTTCATCAAATTCAGCTCCCTAAAAGGAAGTGGAAATATGAAGTGGACATCCTGATTGGCTCTTCCTTCAGCCCAGTCCAGAATGAACTTCTGCACAGAGACTGTTTTACCAATTCCAGCAACTCCTTTAGTCAGCACTGTTCTGATGGGTTTGTCTTTAAAGAGGTCATTACATTTGATGGGTGTCTCTTGTGTTGCTGGTCTCCTGGATGTTGTCTGAATCTGTCTCACCTCATGTTCATTATTGATGTCTCCACTCCCTCCCTCTGTGATGTAGAGCTCTGTGAAGATCTTATTCAGAAGAATTGAGCTTCCATGATCTGAAATTCCTTTAATTTTTTTATATTTCTCCAGTAGTTTGCGTTTGAGCTTTTGCTGATATCCAGAGATCATCTCTAAAACAACAGAAACACATGATGACAGTAATTTTATTTGTTTGCACTAAACCCACATGAACTATGCCACCTTCAGATATGCTGATAGTAAATAGCAAAAATGTATTTATTTGACATCAAGATCAATAATCTATATGGTCATGGTCTGGTGGTTAGGGAATTGTGGGTTGTGACCAGAGGGTCGTGGGTTTGATTCCCAGGCCTGACGCCATGACTTGAGCAAGACACCTAACCCCAACTGCTCCCTGGGTGCTGGGCTAGGGCTGCCCACCGCTCTGGACATGTGTGCACCACAGCCCCCTAGTAATCACTAGTGTGTGTGGTGTGTGTGTGTGTGTGTGTGTGTGTGTGTGTGTGTGTGTGTGTGTGTGTGTGTTCTAACTGCACAGATGGGTAACTGCGGAAGACAGATTTCGATTGCGGTGCAAATCACAATTGACATGAAATGTGGCAACTATAATGTTCTCACAAATAATTCTTCTACGAGCATTTAAATGCTGAAGGCTCTTCTAAATTATTTTTATTGATATATGATTAAACAGTATGTGCTAATGGCTGTAAAATACTTCAACAAATGTGTTTTATTATGAAGATAAAGTATGAACAGTGTGTTGTTTGTCTATTGTTTCTCAGTCAGATAATGCAAACCAGTCAGATTTACTAAAGTGTTTCTATGCTAATCAAAGATGTCTGATCCAAAATTGCTTGTAACATGCAACAGCTCAGCTGGGGCTAAGCCATTTTTGGCCTCCAGAGGGAGACACAGATCAGCCACACCTGTCTCCCAGCCCACTGGAGTGCAGCTCACAGGCCCCCTGGTGGTCCGTGTTAGTTAAAGAGATCTTAAGGGCTGTCTGCTGAGTCTCCTCTATTCCTCCTCTCTACAGTCTTGAGTTCTGTCTTCACACTCTTGAGTTCTCATTATTCTTCCTTGGTTGGAAGAGACGTTTTTAGCAGTTTTAATCATGTCAGCCCTTTCCACTGACATCTTTAGTTGTTTAGGTTCTCTGTGCTGGTATCACACTGGTTTGGTCACCTTGAGGGTGATGGTTTGATCCCTCAATAGGAGTTTTGGGGTTGAGGTTATGGGCGTGTCTGTAATCATTCCCCACGCCCAGCTGGGATCAAACATCTACAGTTCCAGAACCTTTTTATTGGTGGAAATACAACAAATGGTTCCAAATTAGATTCACAAACCAGAGCAGTTCTGGTTCCTCATTGGTGGAAAAGGGTCGATCTAGTGCTTAGTGCTTGATCTTGTGTTGTCATGACACCCCGTCTGCTTCCATTGTGACCACGCCCCCATTTGACTGAGTGCTTCAGTCATATATATAGTATGTGCATATTGTTATGACCCTGTCTTTTTGTGTTCGGGAGAAG
Source organism: Brachyhypopomus gauderio (assembly GCF_052324685.1). Lineage (NCBI taxonomy): Eukaryota > Metazoa > Chordata > Actinopteri > Gymnotiformes > Hypopomidae > Brachyhypopomus > Brachyhypopomus gauderio. The sequence goes on from NW_027506897.1 coordinate 423,317, forward strand.
CCTATCTGTTACAGGGAGTCCAGTCCATGTTCCACTCCAGGAATCCCTGATGTCCCTGGGAACATGAAATCTCCGCCCTCGGCTTCCTGGTATATAAGGAGGAAATGAGAGGATACCCGTTGCGATTCAGCCTTGCCGACCTTGTAGAGATTGTGAACTTTGAGATATTGCTATACTGTGTATGACCTTGTGATTTGGATTTGGATTTGCGTGCTCCTTTAATATAACTGTATAGAGTTGTGTATATAGATATATGTATATTGGTGGTTTGTGTGTGCACACGGTGAGTAGGAAGTGGCTGCCATTTTGTTTGGGTTGTGGGTTTGTATCTGTTTTGTATATAGGAAGTCAGTGTTGTCTTTTGTTTCACCCTGTTAGTATAATTATGTCTGTTTCTTTCTAGTATGGTTTTTGTTAGTTGTTTTGGCCTGGGTCACTTCTGACGTTTGTACCTGTGTACACTTTGTCCTGTAAATATATTCTGTTTGTGAAAATTTGTAAATACACCAATACTTTACATCTTCTTGGATCACTGTGTCATCCATATTCCACCCCTTCACACCCGTTACGGCCTAGAGCCTAGATAGGTCGTAACAATATAGTATATTGTACAGTGCATCTATATAGACAGGGGTGGCCAACCCGTCAGAGACCAAGAGCCATTTTGTTTACTTTGTTATGGCAAAGAGCCACATCATGAGTGGTGAGTGTAATTTGTTGTGTGTTGGCGAGTGTAATTATTAGCTGTGAAGACAGTCAAATTCGTGTTTTCCACTACGCCGGTTTTAAAAGTATTAGCGGCTCGCTAGGCTTGTAAACAAACCGCACACCACGAAAATGTAGCAGTGTGTCGCCCCGTTTGTGCAGGTGAGCCCGCGGACCGGCTGGGGAGCCGCATGCGGCTCGCGAGCCGCGGGTTGGCCACTCCTGTATATAGACTATGATTATGCAAGATTGATTGCAGTCTCCTGTGTGATTGTGTAGCTGTCAGTCTCCTGTGTGATTGCACTCTCCTGTGTGATTGTGTCAGTGTCCTGTGTGATTGCACTCTCCTGCAGAGTTGTATAATCCAGGTTCAGAAAGTAAAAGTCCTCACCAGGATTTTGTTCAAGCTTGCTCTGCTCTCCTGTGTGATTGTCACTGTCCTGTGTGATTTTGTCCAAAGTGTGGGTCACGTTCAAATTTTCCAGCCCACAGCCTCTGTTGACCGTAGCATTTTATATTTCACCAGAAGATGGCATTGTATACTATACTATACTATACTAAGGCTGGGCGATATGGAGCAAAAATAATATCTCGATATTTTTTAGGTGAATGGCGATATACGATATATATCTCGATATTTTTTCTTCCCAAAAGGTAACAACAAAGAGGCAGTAATAAATCAAATCTACGTCCCAAATGAGTTGTGCGAAGAAGAGTGGCAGGACAGGGCGGAAGTTGTTAAAAGAGAAACTCAAGTAAATTCACTATTCACAGTGTTGTGCGTGAACGAGTTCAAAAGAACACGTTCATTGAACACGCTCATTTTTTCGTGAACGTTGAACTGAACGAAACACATTTTTTAATAACTTGAACGTGAATTATTTCACATTATGTGTCATGAACGGTAGACATCACTGTAAATGAACGTTGGAATTTGTTTCCATTGAAAACTGAGTGATTTCTGTTTTCTATTTTGAAACGCAACGAGAGAAAGTTCCTCCCTCCTGTATTCTCGCTGGTGCCGCCTAAATCATGCATCACCAGACAGAAATGGTTTTGACGTTGTGTGCGCAATGCATTGTGGGCAACGTAGTGTCCGCATGAGAATAGTTAACATACTGGCTAGTTAATAACATACTGGCTTCCGCACGACGTTACCCGTGATGAATTGCAGCAGAGCGGGGTAGGCATAGCACGTATAAGAACGTATAGTGATTTCTAGCTTGTAGTTTCTTTATTTCCTAGTTGGATGTGCACGGTATTCACGCCTTATCTGTGATTCGTGGTTTTGATTAGCTTCATGTTTGTGTATGGTTAAAGTCTCTGTTCCATTTTCAGGTTCGTAGTGTTTTAGGTTTTCAGTTCATGTTTGGTCTCCGTGTTCTCTAACGTGATATCGTGCCTGGCAATACATGTATGTTCTGTTAGACTCCATGTTCATGTATGGCCGTTACTTGCTTCCCGTGTGTTTGTTCATGTCAGTGTATGTAACAATTAGTTGTACATTTGTCATCTGTAAATGTAAGATGTGAAATAAAATCTAATGAGATTGTACTATCTACTTTGCATTTGTGTCCGCCCCTTGTTTGCGCAACAGCCAAATCGTGAAAAAAGTATTTGAATATCTCACGAAAAAAAGTAAAATGAACTGAACTTTGAACTAGTTCATAATTAAAATTGTGAACTTTGAACGTGAACTGTTCATGAAATACTTCCACACTACTGATGTAGCTCCTCGTTTAGGAACTAAATCATTCACAGTGTGAGCACTGCTGCTCTCTCCGCTGTTGGCCATGTTTATTTTGCGCGCTTCACGCATAACCTGCGTCCTTGCGTCATAATGTCGCGATATAGCGAAATCCTATCGAATAAAGAAATGTACCGGTATTTTTGTGAACAATATTATATCGCCCACCCCTATACTATACTATATAGAGGTGTGCCAAAAAATCGATTCATATATCAAAAATCGATTCTCATTTACTACGATTCAGAATCGATTTTAAATGTCCCAAAATCAATTTTAAGTCATGGTGAAGTCTCGCATTACGTAATTACAAAACTTTACGCAGACTTTACGCAGCAGATTCTGGGACACACTCATGTGCGGAAAAGTTTTAAAACAGATGGAGGAAAGAGATATTCAACATGTCCGGTCTTCATTTAAGGCAAAAATATGGGTTCATTTTGGTTTTTACCGAATGCCGGGGAAGACCGAACTGAGGGTTTTCCATCCACCGAGTTTTTGCACATTTTGAAAATGCGCATGAAAAAAGCTGGATGGAAAAAGTCCAAAATTCAAAAAAAGCCCCAAATATCGCAAAAAGATTTTTACGCTAGGAGGAGGTGGAAAAGTTAGACTATCGCATCGCCAAAATTCGGAAAAACTGGATGGAAAAGGGTTTTTCGCAGTTCTGGAGAGAGCAAAAATTGAATTTAACTTAAAAAAAAATGTTTCAAAACCTCAACGTGCAAAAATGCGTAACTGCCAGATGGATGTAAAAACCACTATTGTTTGGCATCCTCTCACGTGATCTAAAGTTTATTCGCATAACTGTAATGAATGGAAACAAGGCTTAATTCGCATTTTTTTCTGCCGAAACTTGGAAATTGCGCATTATTTTTACGAAAAGGTTTGGATGGAAACACGCAGAGCCGGAGTGGCTAATCAGGAGATTCTGGAGGATTCCCGATGGGCCGGCTCATATCAATCTCTAGTTTGGGCCGATTGGGAGGGAAAAATAATTTTGGGCCGGATTTGGGCATGAAACTCCCGGGCTGAAAAAGGGGCCCACTCCGGCCCTGGAAACACGGTAGTAGCTCGTTTGTAAGGCGTGTGTACGCGGTGAGCACGGGAACGTTAATATAGAGAAGGGTGAGAAATAATATAGAGAAGGGTGGACCCAAGTGCCGGCTCGCAAGATCAAGACGTTTGACACTTATCAAATGTATTAGCGAGAGGGAAACGCGCACAGCAACCCAGAACAAACAAACAAAACAACGCGGAAGACTCAACGCGCAAAAGAATAGAAACCAAAACCGTGAGGGTACGGAGTAAAAATAGAAACAAAAAACAACGCGGAAAATACAACGCGTGAAAAATAACACTCAACCGTAGTGAGATTCGAGGAAGAAACAAATTAACAACAGTAACTAAAAAACAGCGCGGATAAATGCAACGCGAAAACGAAACCAAGGACCCCAGCAGAAGTAACTGGAAAAAAAACGCCGTAGCAAAATAAAACCCTTCCCAAAAATAAAGGCAAAACGGATAGGAAGAAATACAGGATTGGGAAAACTTGAGATGGGTCAGGAAGCGACGCAGGAGATAGATACTCGAATAAGTAAAGAGAAAGCATAACAGAGAGAGGTGGCGAGACCATTAAACGATAAGCAACCACAGAGAAAGCAGGGACCTGGCTGTGTATGGTTACGCTGGTTTAGTCTGGGACTGACTCTGGTGCCCCTAGCAATGGCTGGGGGAACTGCATCCGAGCCAGCCCTGAGAGCTCGCAAAATGAAGCTCAAGAATTTTGGTAACAACAAAAATTTTATTTTACTAAAGCACTTTATTTTTGTTAATTAAATGTGAAAGACACTTAATTTTCTGTATTTATCATTCTGTCTTGCAAAGCAGACTGTAGTAGATCATGCAGATTTTATAAACTGAAGCAGATTTTTATAAATCAAATCGTTTTTTGAATCGAAAATCGTTTTGAATCGAAAATCGATTTTGATTTACTATACACTGTGTCCCCCTCCCCAGAATACCAGGCTGAATGGGTGTGGCCCCAACACATGTCCACCTCACCAAATCTGGACAAAAAGTCTGGACACCCCTGGTGTAAAGTGTCCTGTGTGTTTGCATCTTCTTCAATATATCAGAGATGTGGATATTCAGATGTGATCTTCAGTACATAATCAGTGATGTGTATATTCAGATGTGATCTTCACTACATAATCAGTGATGTGTATATTCAGATGTGATCTTCAGTACATAATCAGTGATGTGTATATTCAGATGTGATCTTCACTACATAATCAGTGATGTGTATATTCAGATGTGATCTTCACTACATAATCAGTAATGCAGGGGTGCCCACAGTTTTCAGCTTGCGAGCTACTTATAAGATGACCCAGTCAGAAAGATCTACCGGGGTTGCGGCGAACGTAATTTGTTGAGCGGGGGGGGGGGGGTGGCGGCGAACGTAATATGTTGAGCGGGGGGGGGGGGGGGGGGGGTGGCGGCGAACGTAATATGTTGAGCGGATTGCAGATTGGCTACCGTGAATGTCAATCAAAATACAACCGTCAGTGCAGATGTGCGATTCATCTACTACTATTTTATGTGACGCGATCTACGCACATTCCTTCGCGATCGACCGACACTTCCTTCGCGATCGACCGGTCGATCGCGATCGACGTAATGAGCACCCCTGCAGTAATGTGTATTGTCATGGTCCCCACGGCAACCCCTCTTCTTTGTGTGCTTTTATTTTGAAATCCCTTATTGTGTCTGACTTCATGCCCCACCTTGATCCCCGCCCCCTCCTCATTGTTTTCAGGTGTGTCTCGTTTGGTTCTGTGTTTTATTCAGTGTATTTGTCCTGTGTTTAGTCTTTTGTTTTGTGAGTTATTGTAAGTTCCACTAATTTTGATGCTGTGTGTAATCTTGCTGGTCCATGTCTTTAATGTCTTTATGTCTCCCCTGTTCTGTGTATTAATGTTCTCCTTTAGTGTTAGTTGGTGTATTTGGTTACTGTTTGGTTTGTCTTTGTTTTATGTCAGTATATTCTGTGCAGTGTTGGTTGTTTTGTTATTAAACTACTTCAGAGTCCACACTTGTGTCCAGCCTACCTTGCCCAAACGTTACATGTATAAACAGACCTTCACTGAGTGCAGGACTCCCTGAAGATCCTCCAGTCTGAACTGGGATGGTGCTGGAACTGGACTTTTCCTGAGCTGGAGGAGAGAACAGTGGAAAATACCAACGTTATTAACATAATTAACTTTGTATAAAAGAGGATTTGCAGCTATGAGAACTGCTGTATTCATTTGTTTTTATATACTATATATATATATATATATATATATATATATATATATATATATATATATATATATATATATGCAATGTAAATGGGTAAATGCAATGTAAGAATGCTTTAAAAATAGATGTTAATAGTTTATTTGTTAATTAACAAAATTAATGAAAAGAATCAGTCAAGTCTGGCCCCGCCCACTACCCCTGTGGTGCTTTCATGTGTCACGTCTGGCCCCGCCCTCTACCTCTGTGTGGTGCTTTCATGTGTCACGTCTGGCCCCGCCCTCTACCCCTGTGTGGTGCTTTCATGTGGCACGTCTGGCCCCGCCCTCTACCCCTGTGTGGTGCTTTCATGTGGCACGTCTGGCCCCGCCCTCTACCCCTGTGTGGTGCTTTCATGTGTCACGTCTGGCCCCGCCCTCTACCCCTGTGTGGTGCTTTCATGTGGCACGTCTGGCCCCGCCCTCTACCCCTGTGTGGTGCTTTCATGTGTCATGTCTGACCCCACCCTCTACACCTGTGTGGTGTTTTCATGTGTCATGTCTGACCCCGCCCTCTACCCCTGTGTGGTGCTTTCATGTGTCACGTCTGGCCCCGCCCTCTACCCCTGTGTGGTGTTTTCATGTGTCACGTCTGGCCCCTCCCTCTACCCCTGTGTGGTGTTTTCATGTGTCACGTCTGGCCCCGCCCTCTACCCCTGTGTGGTGCTTTCATGTGTCACGTCTGGCCCCGCCCTCTACCCCTGTGTGGTGTTTTCATGTGTCACGTCTGGCCCCGCCCTCTACCCCTGTGTGGTGCGTGTTCTCTTAGTTCTGCCGTTGTTTTGGTTGCCTTAGTTTTCCTTCTGTTTGTCACATCTTCTGTTTTCCCGCCATATGTTGAGTTTTGTCAGCTGTTCCTGGTTTATCCTTGTGAGTAGTTGGGTTTATATTCCCTGCATGTTCGAGTCTTTCCTTGTAGGTCTATGTGTTTATTGTCATGTATCATTTGGTGCAAGTTCACTTGCTCTCATGTTCATGTAAATCTGAGACTCTTGTGCTCACTCACAGCCTGGTTAGTGCTAGTGCACGTGTCCATGTTGTTCTATGTTCTGGTTAGTGCTAGTGCACGTGTCCATGTTGTTGTATGTTCTGGTTAGTGCTAGTGCATGTGTCCATGTTGTTGTATGTTCTGGTTAGTGCTAGTGCATGTGTCCATGTTGTTGTATGTTCTGGTTAGTGCTAGTGCATGTGTCCATGTTGTTCTATGGTTGAACTTCCCTAGTCCATGTTTTGTTGAGTATGTGTATCACTGCTAGTTTTTCTGTTGGCTTTAGTGTTTGTAGTATCAAGTGTTTTATTCTTTATGTCTATTCTGTCTAAGTGGTTGTTGGTTTCTGGTCTTGTGGTTGTTTTGTATTCTTATGTTCGTCGAGTTCCCGTTTAGTGTACAACTGTTACCGGTAGTTCTCCTGTTATATTTTAATCTCGTCTCCATCATGGGTTTAGATATTTTGTTCATAATCCCTCCCCACCCCTCTCCTCTCCCTGTCAGCACAGCTGGGCTTCCAGATGTTACTGGAGTCCCTGTAAATAAAACGTGTTCTTCTCAGCTATTGTGTTCACCTCCCAGCTCCCCGACATTACAGTCAACTCTAAATCAGATCAAATTTGTGTGACCACCCTGTGTCTTCAATGCTTCCAGGTCCACTTGCACAAAGTCAGACATTTTGTAGAATTACAGTCAGGAGTCTGATTAATCAATGATACCAAACAGCTGATAATGATCTTAGAAAGAAGATTTACAACTGTGAGAATTGTATTCATGACCTTCATGTATATATAAACCCAGTAATTATAAATAAATATTAACTGTGGTCTCTGATTCTCTCAACAGTCAGATTCATCTCTTACCTCCATATATAATGTTCACTGGTCCATGAAACTGATTTCCATGGAGCTGAGTAGAACAGACATTCCCTCCTTTCTGAGCTGAGATGTTGTTCTGGACTGGAGTAGATCCCTCCATCTTCTAATCAGACGTTACTTCACCAACACCACTAAACATCAACATATGAGGATGGCATTAAATAAGTTAGTGTTTCACATGTGTGAAATAGCACCACCCAGAGTATGACACAGGTCAGTGTATCTCACAGTTTGTTTATTCACTGAGATCTGCAGTCAGCATTATTAAACAATCATTAAATACTAAACAAACAGCACATTATATTTTATTATTTGAATAATATAATTATTTTTGAATGAAATAATTTAAAAAAATACAGGATAAGTTTGTAGATGGTTGGCTGTGAGCAGGTTCATATTATTAGTACACAGTTCAATCAATAAAAGTTCTTTCACATAAGAATACATTAATTCAGATCACATCAAATGATGTTTCCAGTTACCTTTTCAATTTAAGAGTAGAAAAAAGAAAACTGAACTGGTAAATAAATTTACTGATGACAGTCTACCACTCCATTAGCTCCTCCCCTACTGATGATGGTATAACTCTCCTCATTAGCTCCTCCCCTACTGATGATGGTATAACGCTCCTCATTAGCTCCTCCCCTATTGATGATGGTATACCTCTCCTCATTAGCTCCTCCCATAATGATGATGGTATATCATTTCCCATTAGCTCCTCCCCTAATCATGACTGTACTTTGATCAGTATGTAATGCATGTAATCTCCCTCTGACCTTGAGAAGTAATAATTCATCACTCTGTAATCTCCCTCAGACCTTACTGTATATACACTGTACTGTATCATACTGTATGTACTCTGTACTATATCATACTGTATATACTGTATGAACTCTGTACTGTATCATAGTGTATATACTGTATGATACAGTTCAGAGTATATGCAGTATTGTAATGTTCTAGCCACATACAGATAAGTGGACAAACACAAAAGCTGAGAGAACAAGGGTTTATTGGCCTTTTCAGAGTCTTTCTCTACTGAAGGGACACAAGGGGACACATAGCCAATCTGTAAAGAAGAATTACACTGATGCTTACACTGCAAAAAAGGATTTTTAAGAAAGTAAAAAAACCCTTGTTTATGGACATTATTTCTTATTTTTGTCTAAAAAGAAAAAATATTCTTAACAAACAAGTTTTGCACAAGAAAATTAAGCTCATTCTAAGAACATTTGTCTAACTTTTTCTAAATAAGATATTTCAGCTCATCTTGAGCTTTATTTACCAATTACAGGGTATGTCTATGGTTTGGTTGAAATTCCAGAATAAGAATAAGATTATTCTTCTTATTTAAAGAATAAGGCCACTTAAACAAAATCTCATTTTAAGAAATGTATTTAATGACTCTAAAGTTTGAAATAATGGCTGTCATAATGTTTCATACAACATGCGGTCTTACATGAACAAAAGCTGCAAGACTCAAAGCAGTTGGTAAACATGAAACACAGCTGAACACAGTTAAGCAAGCTCCATTTGAAAGACATAACATACAGCACAACTCATAGCATTCACTTTAGGCCAGGTCAAACAGATGAACACCTTTAGCTAATCACCTTCACCATAATAATCACGTACCAACTACAGCGTACGAATGCCAGTCTCTTGCTACAAATGGCCACAATTTAATTTTTAAAATTGCCATAAAACTGGCCAAAACAACCATCTAAGTCCATCCATCCAGTCCATCCATGTAAAACAGAGTACCTTTTATAATATATCAGATGAGCTCATGTGTAGTCCAATTATATCACCCAGGTAATATTTCATGACAGCATAGGTCATATCTTTGTGTGTAAATGTGTAATATGGAGTGAAATCTATAAGCTTATCAGCAGATATCAGTTCTGTTGCTTGTGCCATGTTTGGAATCTCAATTTTATATGACATGTAATTTCTGTCATAGCAAATGGTATTATACTGTTGTAATTCAAAACAATGTAATGATGAATTTATCACATAAATATTTCTCACAAGCCCAAATACAGGAAAACCACTAGAATTAACAGCACTCACAATTAATGAGTTATTCTTCATGTATTTGTTACCATTTATATTTAGCCATTTAACACTCACTGCATGGGTTACGTCATCATTTCCAAGGAAGGCCCTCATCTTTTCTTTTAAGTATGAGATGTTGCTTATTTCTGATGTTGGTCCTAAATTGCATTCATTTGAAAAAATGGGGTGATCAAAATTATCCACATTCTGACAACATTCATACATTTGATTATGCCTTATCAAAGACTTACAAACATTCTTAAAATTTATTTTTGATGCCCACTGTTTGAAAAACCTGTGTTTTGCTTCAAATCGCATGCACATATGACGGACCATTGGTCCCAAAAGTTTAATTTGGGATGGAGTGTGAATCAAATAATGTTGTTTTGGTGTGATGTTGTTATCTGGGAAAACGTTTTTCATATGCTTCAAGTGCTGTTCAATGAGTGATTTTAACTTGTTAACTGTATGTAGACCAATGACAGGAGCAAGTAAAATTTGAACTATCTCTATGAGTTCAAGAATGAGTGCAAAGGGTTCAGTACCTTTTGCTGTATCAATCAGAAATGGCAGAATTTTCAGCAGAACAATCATTTGCCCCGAGGACTGCTTTAACTTATTGTCACTGGAAGCTAATGTACTATAGGTAATAGGGCTTGGTTTATCTCTAATATCAACAGGAGAGTAAGGGAAACCAGTTACTTCAGCATTGAAAAGATCTAGGTCTAAGTCTCCCATAAGAACTAAGCGTTTCAACACACACTTAATTTCCAATGGAGCAATCCCTTCAAAAATTACATGCATCATGTCTTGGGGTGTTTGTTGGATCAAATTAAAAGCTGGGAAATCAATAAGTTTACTTCTTCTGTTTATACCATATGTTGTTTTTAAGCTGTTTCTGAGATACTCTGTGTTTGCCTTCTCAATTTCACTACACTGTCGAACGTGTCGTTCAAACGTCCGTTCCTCAAAATGACCCTCATCAAAATGAATTTGCATGTCCTCAAATGAACATTCACACTGCCTACATTTACTAAATGCAAAACCGACACCCTCTTTAAACCCACAAAGCTCATGTTGAGCCAAAGTATCTCCGCATATTGAAACTAATGCTCCAAATATTTCACGTTCACCATTACTAGTTTGAATTTTAACTCCATCATGTAGTTTTACTAGGTCCTCATGTAGCCTTTGCAAGATTCCATCTACACCACTTTCAGAAAGCTCGCTCTTCTTTGCAATGGCAAGCAGACGAATGGCAGCTAATTTTGAACGATATTTAGGATTAATGTTTCCTAAAGTATAATAGAACATTAACAACTTATTTTTGGAGGCATGACACCCAAGTGGGTTACAAATTTCAATTTCGTCTGAGTACAGGATTATCTGTAAGGCTGAAGGGTGGACGGAAAATAATGGGTGAGACTTCATGAGTTCACCATCTATGATGTCATACAAATACTCACTTCTGTAATTCTGCTGCTCAGCTATCATTGCCAAAATTCTTGGATGGGACAATAACTGTTCCAAACTTCTGACAAGTGGAACATAATGAAAGCATTTGGGCACAGAAGTGATGAATCTTTTTTTCCCTTTTTTTACCATGCTAGCAGTATACCCAACAGAAACCTCCTCAGACTCCACAAAATTAAATTTTTTCTTTATCACACTATCCTGCCTGTAGGTGGTTGAAACAGAGGCAAGGGGGTCCTCAATCTGGTCAAACACTGCCAAAATGTCTTTTTCAAGTCCACTTCCTTGATGTTGCTGGAAAACCTTTTTTAGCTGACTTCTCAGATTAGTCACCAACGAGGCTTGATACTGCTGCATTGCTGTGACGATATCATTCACACCACTCTGAAAAACAGAGTGAAATGAGAATAAAATACATTAGTTGTTTGCTATAAAAAGGGAAAATTTACATTTAGATAATTGTGCACCTATTTGACAAGGATTAATAACGGTATGATAAAAATATTTAAAAATCTCAAATCCCTCATCTGAATAATGGAAGAGAGTTTAGAATTGTTACTACAGTTACAATGTAGAAAGAATAAGCTTCAAAAAAATGCATTAAAGGTTGTTGCAGTTTAGGGAAAAATGTCATGAAATAACCATAGCCACATGCTAACTAATTTTGCATGACCACAAACCTGTGAAAGACGATGTTTCTCTCTTGCTGTCAATACAAGAGCTGTTGCTTGTCTCGTAAGATTGTGCCAGGGGTCATCCTTCAGAAAAAGTAAATAAATATCAGAGTTTAATGAACTGGTAAATCTTTTATCAAATAAAAATGGTATTGTGTTTAAGAATTCAATGTCAATAGACTTACCATAGACTGGCATGATGTTGTGCCATCTGCAAACTCACTTGGGCAAGCCACTGCTGTGTTTGGAATCAAGGTACCACTGATGGTCTGGGATGAAACAAGAGGCCTTGACGAGGTACGGACGCCATCATCAAAGCCAGAGTACAATGACATATTACTGTCAAATATACCAAAATGTGCTGGACCCACACTGTCTGGGTCAGGTTGTATTCTATTATTCTCAATCACTGCATCTTCTCCTGAGTGCAGTCTGATGTCTACAGCTGCATCTATCATTGGCTGGATTGTTGGCTGGTTCTCAACCACTGAATCAGTCCTGTTACTCAGATTTCTGTTCACCACGGATGAGGGTTCATTCCTTGTAGACCTGCAATTAACATTAGTAAATTAATTGACTATTTGATGAAAAGAGAATCAAGTACAAACTACACTGACAATTAGAATTTTTTTTCTATTCTCAAAAATACACTACATTTGATCATTTACTGTAGCTAACTCTAAAGTAGGAGAACGTAAACACTTTGGACGTTCAAGGTGACAGCAGTGTTGTGGATCATAAGAAATTAACATTTAAAAAATTATATTGTTAAAAATGATTTGAAAATAAAAACAAACAAAACAACTTAAACCACTACCATGAACTCTTTTTTTTTAAAGAAAATAAACTATATTGTCAGTCTCACCTTACAGATTTGTGTGTCCTCCGGATTCTGGTGCAGCTTCCATTTTCAAGGTGTTCGGAGTGTGTTCGACGAATGTGATACCAAAGTGAGTTGTAAACATGATACTCTTTGACACATCCATCTATACCACAAACTACATGGAAATCTGGACTACGGCTATGTGCAGAATTAATATGACTGAGTAGGGATTTGAGGGTCAGACCCACAAAAACGAAGCAGATAACACAGCGCCAAATCATTTTGCTTTGCTGGTCTGTGAACTCATTTACCCATGAACACACACGTCAGTAATCATTTAACAAATTTTTATTCACTCGTTTATATATATATATATATATATATATATATATATATATATATATATATATATATATATATATATATGCTTATAAATAAAACGCGAACTATCTCCATCCCCTCCCCCCACACTCCTGAAGATGGAATAGTTGAGCGTTGCAACTTTCGCGCCTAAGAGACGGTTAGACTGTAGGGTTAGTGCTACTGAGGTTCAAGTTTGGATGTGATTTCATGGTACAACTAGTGAAGAATTGAAGGCAAGTTATGGAAAAACTGGACGAAATAACAATTTCCACTCTGAAAGGTATGTAACAGTTTTTTTCTTTGTTTAGTGTTAATCTATTTTGTATGTTATGTCGCTAGCATGCTAGGCTATGCACATCTTGAAGCAGGTAGTTATTAAAGCATTCGTGTGCCGTTCTCAGTTTCAGTCTCTGTGAATTCTTTCAACAGTAGTGTGCAAAACGTCATGATTTAATGGCAGTTAAAATTGTGGCATTTTCAAAATTCGTCTTTAAAAATTTCCACCAGGTTTGGCCATATTAGCATGGTCCCGGACAGGGCAGGACTATCCAATATCTGTCTGATCTAATGGCGCTAAGCGGTTGTGTATCTAGTTGAAATTCTATTTAGAGCAGGTCTGAAAGGTAATGTTTGGAGGCTGTTAATTTTAGGTAATGTTAATGTGTACGGCTGTTGTATAACGTGCTTTATGCCTGAAAATCCTTTTCCAGTAATAGTGATGAGTCATTTCCAAAAGATCCGGTTCTTGAACGGCTCAGTGAAATTAATGAAAGTAATCGATACGCGGCTATCGGAGTCATTTTATATAATAATCTGCACATTCACCTTCGCATCAGTACAGGGAATCAGTCATAGTGTGAGACTGTTATTAGATTATAAAAACAAAAACTTTCCGTATTTTCTCACAGAGAGAGAGAGAGAGACTCATACATACAGAAATAAAGCAGTAGTAGCATATAGACAAATAATTGAGAAATAACCTTGTTTTTTATGTTAGACTTGGTTGAATTAAACAATTTTAAAGGAAAAATACACTTTAAAAAATGGCTCTAAAGGAGTCCCGTCAAGACACGCACTCCCGCTCGGCTCTGATTAGTTGGCAGTCTTTCAGGCGTGACGTCAGCTGCGTTCTCTGAGAGCATATTGTTCGTAACAGTGTCCAGACAATTTAAAATGATAATGATATGCATCAGTGTTGTACACGAATTATGGATTATGTAATCTAGTGATAATTGGAAACCTCTATTGCAGAAGCAAATGTTGGAGAAGACCTGCTGTCTTCACTGTCCCGAGATGACATCAAAGATCTCTTTCCTGGTCCTGAACGTTTCCTGAGGCGTCCTCTATGGCTTGCAGTGCACAAATGTGAAGAAGTAAGTTCTGCTTTATTGCTTACTGAAAAAACTGAGGACACACCAGTTTCTTTATGCAGTTAAAATTAATTTTACCAACACACTTAACAGATACCCAGTAGAAGGGCTGTTGGTGGTTTTCTTTCATTTTGGCTTTAAACAAATGGCCTACAAATTTATCAAATGCACACATTTTAAATTTTACAACAATTTACTGATGTTTTTGCTGTACATTCTTGCATCTCTAGAGACTTAAAGTGCTTATGCAATTTTATGTGAAATTAGCCCTGTGTAAATACACTGTCTATATCTGTATTTTATCTTTCTGTCCAACTCTACCCTGTAGTAACGTATGTTATTTCTTCCATTCGCCTTACAACAATGTACTGTAAAACTGTTTATCACTACAGCTTTTTTTCTCTTCACTTATATTTAACAGATGGTGCTAGTGTCTACATGTTACATCTGTGTGTGTGTGTGTGTGTGTGTGTGTGTGTGTGTGTGTGTGTGTGTGTGTGTATATATATATATCACATATACAGTATATAATCACATATATAGTATATATAGCATTTCACTCACCTTTCACACCTGTGTTTATGTGATGTGACAATAAAAGTGATTTGATTTGTATTTTAGAATGATACAGATGCTAAAAAAATGCTAACGACCCCTGGAGGTGGTGACTTCTCCAGAGAAGAACCCAACACTTCCAAATTTGTGACTATGTCCAACCCTGAATACATAGTCTTCACAGACAGTGAACTTGAGCAAGCTCGACGCTTCTACTTCGAACAGAAGCGGCTGGGGACAGAGTGTGCAGAACCCTTATCAAAGGAACTCTTCTGTCGACTCGTAAGAAACACCATGACCAACATGATTTCAATAGCAAGAGCCACTGAGGACTCCAGATACCCCAGCAAACATGAGGTTAATGCCATGGCAAAGCGATTGGTGGAGTACTACCCCATGCTTAAAGGAAGGTGTGGTGAGTGGGTAAGTAGCCTGTGCTCAGTACCACTCTTTGATGGACATGAATGATGTAAGCTTGGGTGTTACAATGATACAATGATGTAAGCATCTTTCACTTCTCACCATTTGTACCTGTCAGGAGCATGTTGCTAAAAAGCTAATGAAGAGACTCTCAAATGTCAAAAGTCCAAGGAAGGGCAAAAATCCTCATTCAAAGAAGCCAAGAAAAGATTGGGATGAAGGCATTTCTGCAAGTGACAGCAATGGGGAGTCCAGTGCATCAACAATTATCCTGGATAATTCAACACCGAGATCCATGGGCACCCCAGTACAACAGGAGGATGACAGTGATGAAGAATGTAAGTATTATCTTGGCATCTTAACACTGTTTGATATTATGATGTTATAAGTTGATGGCCTGAATTAATAAATTGAGTATGTTTAAAGTTTTTAGGGTGACTTGTTACCTTGAACTAATTTACAGATATATCTTGCTAATTTTCTTGTAGGGTTGTATGTTTTGGTTTTATCATCTTGCATCAATGTATATTTTACATATGAGGCCTTACTTTGTTAAAACAGTGCTGTTAAGTTTCTCCCTCTGGATGTTTTACCCCTTTTATTGCTTTTACAAATCAGTCACGATAAACGAAATGTCCCAAAACAAAACATTAATGTCAGAGTGAAACTTTTCTGCAAAATAATGACAATTAAACAAAAATAAGTAACTTAAAATAAGTGACTGCATAAATATTCACCCCCCTTCAAGTCAGTATTTAGTAGATGTAGAGTCTGTAGTTAGATCTCAATCAGGCTGAACATCTGAACACTACAATTTTTCT
Organism: Brachyhypopomus gauderio; assembly: GCF_052324685.1. Taxonomy (NCBI): domain Eukaryota; kingdom Metazoa; phylum Chordata; class Actinopteri; order Gymnotiformes; family Hypopomidae; genus Brachyhypopomus; species Brachyhypopomus gauderio. The sequence continues at coordinate 439,530 of NW_027506897.1, forward strand.
CCATTCTTCCTGCTAAACTGTTCCAGCTGTCAGGTTGGGGGGATCAGTTGTGAACAGGTCTGTTGAATTTGGTCAGCCACTTTAAAGGTTGTGAACATTATGCAATCACATATTTTAATTTAATCGTTTTGTAGGATTTAGTTTTCACTTTACAAAGGGTTTTTTGTACCTTTTTCTCTCTCAAAAAGCCAACTTTTGTTGACCATGATTGATTTAGAAAAGCAATAAATGGGTAAAACATCCAAGGGGTGAATATTATTTATAGACACTGCAAATGATTTGTACACCTCTGCTCTGTGCTTAGCTGGTTCAGCTGACTTCTTTGACAGTCCGAAAACCCAGGCAAGACACTACAAGACTCTCCAAGAAATATACAAGACTAAAAAACCAAACAAAGCTGCTGTAACCCAACTGCTTAACTTGGAGTACGAGAGTAGAAGACAGTTCATTAACTCTGATGCAATAAAGGAGCAAGACAGACCAGTGAGGGTTCTAGAGGCATACCCTTGTTTCAGAGAACTGGACCATGTAAGCAGTACTCGCTTCTTTTAGCCATCCCAGCATTCCTTTAGGGAAACTTTGATATAATTTTCAAATTCTTTAAATACTATAGCCCTCATGTTTAAGTGGTTATTGTCAAGACCAGATATAGAGTCTTTTCTGTCTGTATTTTTCAGGTCCTGGATGAGCTGCAGAGGATTATTCAACCATCCAATTCCAGATACATATTTGAGATGAAGGATAGATGGGAAAGCTTCTACTCGAAGGTGCAGTTCTATGGTGTCATGAAGAAAGTAATGAAGCCTCCAAAAACTTTGGATGGAGGTAATTCTACAGTACCTTGATTTGTCTATGTTTGTTTTGTATATTGCATTATTCGCTGTGATTGATCGTTTTGTCTTTTGTCAAACCAGTGGAAGATGCAACAGCTGTGTTCAGAGCTCTTCCACTGCTCTTCCAGCACACTACCACCTAAGAAGCTGAGCATCTGTGAGGCTTTTTTCTATGTCCTAACGGTGAGAATGCAATATTTTGTGTGCAATTATTGTTTATTTTGCACTTAATCATGCTTTCATTTTATGAAATTTACTGAGTGGAGATGCTCTAAATATTCTTAAGGTTCAGGTCTATGATATCCTGAGGTTAATAAAACCTACAAAGAATAATGAGTCAATTTTAGGCTGTAATGTGGCTCCAAGTCCTCCAATGATGGTAGATTCAGCTGTGTCTTTGTGATGTACGTGAAGTTCTTGGCACCTTTCATGTCCCAGGAAGAGTTTAAACAACCAGGTTTTCTGTCTGCTTTCCAGCTGGACACTTGTGTGATCATCTGTATGTGTGATCGAGAAATCAGCTGTGGTGTAAACCAGCTATATAACATCAGGCATTTTAGTTTTTATTGCAAACACAAAGTATAAACTTGTTGTAGAGGAATCTTTAGTGTTTTGGCCACTGGTTGCATCCTGCAGTTTCTAAAGTGTTTTCAGCCCCGTCGACAGGGGGGGACAACCGGGTCTGTTGTCCCGGGCCCTAGGGCCAGGGGGGCCCATCAAAGAGCCCAGCAATTTATTTTTTATTTAAAGTCTATAATTTTTAAATAATCTTAATCTTTCATTAATATAAAATTCTGTACTCAAAATAAGCTCAATGGCTAAAATATATATGTTTTTTACCTATCTGCATATTTTCCATTAAGTGCATACATCCCCGCCTCCCACTGGAAAATGGCTTGATCCAGCACTGACCGTAACCGGCTGGTACCCGCCCAACAGCGGGAAAATTCAGTGGTGGATAGTTAAAGTAAATACAGAAATCTGGAGCGCAGAAAAGAAAGGAAAACATTTAAACACCTGGTATCCAGGTGTTTAAATACCCTGATCAGCCATCCTTTTCTCTCTCTCTGGTTTGACCCTCACATAGGTTAGACCTATTAAAGAGAGGCTCCGCCAATTTTCTCTCTCTCTGGTTTAAACCAGAGACCGTATATATAAGTGGACTGGATGACACGAGTGAAAAGTGAAGCCTCTGTGAGTCAGCTGCCCTCTAGTGGCTGGCTGCAGTACAACTTTTAACCCCGCCCATTCCCATGTAAGTGAACGGGCCGGACGAGAAACTTTGAATTTTTATTACACGTAAAATACGTTTTTTGAGCAATTATAATTTGTCAATGCTATATGACCCCATTGCGTTAGTATTTCTCCCGATGTTTTTCTCTACGATAAACAGATTTTAAGTTATTAAGTGTTACTTAAAGGGGTGTGGCGATAAGGTGATTGACAGTTAATAGCTGCGTTGATTGACATCTAATACCAGATGCTCAAACGTGAACGCGCTCAACAGCAAAACTCTCGACAGCAGTATTAAAACCTTTTATCTTTGTTTATTTTGTAAAATGGCAAAAGTGTCTTTATACCACACCTCAATGTCTTGTTCTGCAGTAAATTGTTGTAATAGACCATTAGGGTCAAGTTCTTTGCAGTTTTTTTGTTAAATAGCTCAGTTAGATATTTGACTAGCTAGCCAGATGTTAACTTTAAATCCTCTCAGGTTAGAAAATTGTGCTAGCTAGTTCGTAGTTTAGCGAATCAAACGAAATGTACTACTGTGTATACATGTGTGTCTGTGTGTGTATACACCAGAGACGGTATATATACAGTATACATATACAAGATTAATTATGTATATATAGTTGAAGTCTTATTTCAGTTAGAATGTTTTGTGCTAAGTGCGATTAAAACCAAAGGATTCCTTTTCAGCATAGGAATAATTACCTTCATGCTATAAAGTAAGTAGCATAGAGTCACGGGTTGTAACTTTTGAACTGCTTCTTGAAGCTGTGTCAAAAGTGCTATACAGATGAGCTGGCCAAGCTGGCTTTCCTTGGAAAGGAGAGTGGGGGTCGGCGCTTCAAACGTGTACCATCTCATTAGCAAGACAAAGGGCACTAATCGCTTCACAGCAGGGAAGTGGGCTATTTGGTGGCTGATTTTCCTCACAAAGATTTTCGTGGCGTTTGCAGTCCTAGTGTTAAGTGAAACAATATCTTTGTTCAGTAGTAGCTAGCTAGGTGGCACAGTCTGTATGCGCGACCCCGTCTATACTGGTGGGCGTATCCTAACGAATGTGATCAGAGTTGGGGCGGAGATACTGTCCTGCCTACTGGTTCTAATGCTGTAACGTGGCTTGCGCCACGGAGCGAGGAGACGGACACAAATGCTGAGATGAGCGAGATTTAATACAGGGAATACCAAAACCAGGGTCGATAAAACAGGCAGGGGTCATAACGTCGAAGCAATCCAAACAAGAACGAAAAACAGGCATGACAAAACAGAAACCAGGAGGACTCACGAACTAGGGATCAAACAGGCAGACAAAACCACGCACGAACCGATGGGATGACAAGGCACAGAGTAGACAACCAAACAGCATGAACAAAACCATGGATGACTCGACTGGGGAATGACGGGACTTATATACATAGAACTGAAACAAGGAACAGGTGATAACAATGACACGGGGGCATGGTAACAAACGAGGAATCACGGAGACAATGAGCAGGGCGGGATAAACAGGCAGGGAACACAGACACGAGGGAACCCAGAGTGACAGCTAGGAGAGGGGGTGTAGCCATACGTGACAGTACCCCCCCTCAAAGCGTGCCACCCTGGGGCACGCAAGGGCAGACAGGACAGGGAAACGGACTAGGACTGGACAGGGAACCACGGTCCACGGCAAGAGACAGGGACAGCAGACACAGGGCGGACCAGAGGGACAGGACACGGGACCTGGGGCATGGCAGGGACAAAGACAGGAGACGCGGAGACCGGCCTAGAGCTGGACAGGGACATGGCATGACACGGGATACAGGAAGACTGGACAGGGCCAGGGCGAGGTACAGGAGCAGGGCCAGACAGGACAGGACCGGGGACAGACACGGGAGTGGGGCCAGGGGACAGGGCAGAGGCACACACAGAGGCAAACACGGCTTGGACAACCGAGACTGGGACAGGAACAAAGTGGGTGATGACTTGGGGAACAGACACAGGGACAGGGACCTGGAGGAACCGACCAGACACAGACACAGGGACGGGCACAAGGACACGAACAGGTACACACACAGGGACTGGGACCAACACCAAACCAGGGACAGAACATGGGAGCAAGGGGAACTTGGGCAAAGAGACGGGGGCACAGGGCAGAGCAGAGGGCACAAAAAGTCTAGGCCCAAAAGAGGGCAGCACAGTCTCTGGGGTTACAGGCGCGGCCGGGCGGCGGGCAGCGGGCACAGGCGCCGGCAGACAGGCAGCGGGAACAGGAGCCGGCAGACAGGCAGCGGGAACGGGAGCTGGCGTGGATGACCTCTCCTGGGTCGCGGGGACAGGAACCGGCGTGGACGACCTCTCCTGGGTCGCGGGGACAGGAACCGGCGTGGACGACCTCTCCTGGGTCGCGGGGACAGGAACCGGCGTGGACGACCTCTCCTGGGTCGCGGGGACAGGAACCAGCGTGGACTGCTGACGGGCAGCGTGGACAGGAACCGGCGTGGACGACCTCTCCTGGGTCGCAGGGACAAGAACCGGCGTGGACGACCTCTCCTGGGTCGAGGGGACAGGAACCGGTGTGGACTGCCGACGGGCAGCAGGGACAGGAACCGGCGTGGACTGCCGACGGGCAGCGGGAACGGGGACTGGCGTGGACTGCCTCCTCTGGATCGCGGGAACAGACCGCAGACGCGACATGACGTCCTCGGGGGGCGGAGCCGCCGCACTGACGTCCTCGGGGGGCAGAGTCGCCGCACTGACATCCTCAGGGGGCGTGACCGCCATACTGATGTCCTCGGGGGGCGTGACCACCATACTGACGTCCTCGGGGGGCGTGTCCGCCATGCTGACGTCATCCCGGGTCCGAGCCGGCCACTCCTGGGGTGCGTGGCTACTGCGTCCCCCCAAAAAATTTTTGGGGGGCCTTCGGGAAACGGCTTCTGGGATCAGCGGAGGGAGGTCCTCTTCCACGGGGTCCGGGTTGAGCCTGGAAGAACACACAGACACACACGCCCCTCGGTGGCTCTCTCTGCGATGGCTCCGCCTCCTCTGAGGCGTCGGGAGCTCGCAGCAGCCATTGAGAGCCAACTGAGGGTTAAGCCAAAGCTCGTCTGTGCATTCACTCCGTCTGCCCGCTGCTTGCACCACAGGTTGCTCACCCCTGTGGTGTTCGCCAAGCAGGGCAGACTCACAGTGCTCAATAGGAGTCTCGTCGCTAAAGCCAGTTAAAGGAGACTGCGCTTTCTTCGGTCAGCGACGAGACTTCCTTGTTCCCACACCAGGGGTATTCCTGTCTCCGGCTCGTTCGCGCTGTAACACATGAGAGTTAAACTGCACGGAAGCAGCCAACAACTTGTTACAGTGACTAAACTCACCGGAGTCTCGCTCTCTCGCTGTGTCCTGGTTAGATCCGTGGTTATGTAACGTGGCTTGCGCCACGGAGCGAGGAGACGGACACAAATGCTGAGATGAGCGAAATTTAATACAGGGAATACCAAAACCAGGGTCGATAAAACAGGCAGGGGTCATAACGTCGAAGCAATCTGAACAAGAACGAAAAACAGGCATGACAAAACAGAAACCAGGAGGACTCACGAACTAGGGATCAAACAGGCAGACAAAACCACGCACGAACCGACGGGATGACAAGGCACAGAGTAGACAACCAAACAGCATGAACAAAACCATGGATGACTCGACTGGGGAATGACGGGACTTATATACATAGAACTGAAACAAGGAACAGGTGATAACAATGACACGGGGGCATGGTAACAAACGAGGAATCACGGAGACAATGAGCAGGACGGGATAAACAGGCAGGGAACACAGACACGAGGGAACCCAGAGTGACAGCTAGGAGAGGGGGCGTAGCCATACGTGACAAATGCGCATGCTCTGGCTCCAATTTTCGTCTACTGCGCAAGCGTATCCAAGATGGCAGCATCCGTGCGGCCATCATGGTGGCTTCAAAAATTCACAATAGGAGTCAACGGTGATGTACCGTCCATTATATATATGGTCTCTGGGTTTGACCGACACATAGGCTAGACCTATTAAAGAGAGGCTCCGCCAATTTTCTCTCTCTCCAATTTCTTTATTGAAAACACACAAACTTGATTAACGAGCCCGAGTTACGGTGTAATCTAACCATCAGCTGATCAACGTTACCATGGAAACAGATTCACCGAACTACTTCAATCAAGCTTGATGACATGGCCACACAGACTGAAACAAAGGCGATCAATTCCCTGTTGTTAAACCGTGAACGAGACTCACATTCCTGAACTTCATATCTAGAAGGACGATTCCCAGCACACCTGGACGACGTCGCTTTATCAACGAGGAGCCTGTGGTGGAAATTCCCTCCTAATTCAGGGAGGACGATAAACCACCCACAATCCTCAACACGTGAGAGTCTAACCGCTGGGCTTAGTTTATAAAAGGACATAGTTACTTGAACTGCAGACTTATCTAAGTTTAACTAAAACCTTTTCAGTGTTTTGTGTTCAACTTTTCTTCAAGATTTGTATATACAAAGTTTTCTTTGCTGTGCATGCCACCATCTTTTATTTATCTGATTGACAACTTGTAGTCCCCATTCTCAGATACACACATTAATTTTTAGTTATTAAGCCAGCTCCATTACTCTTTGTTCTGACCACGTTGGAATAAACCAGCTGAGCTCATTAACATACAGTCACGCTGCTCTACTGTTTAAAGTCGGAGCCATTTTAGTTGCTTTGTTCTCCATAGGAGAATTGAGACTACAATTCCTGCCTCCTCACACGCGCACAAGCGCGTGCACACATTACTCTCCTCCCCTTTTCACACACACACACACACACACACACACACACACACACACACACACACTAGATCCCTGTTGATGCTGTTTGTGTTTTAGAATAGTTGGTTTTAAATAAATGTATCATTTATTTTCACCAAATTGTCTGTGTTGATGTCATTCAAAAGTGGTTGTTGCCAAAACCTCCAAAGAATTCACAGTTAAATCCTTTAGATACCAAACCAATAATTACCTTTAGTTGATAACTAAACTTGTGGTTCTGATATAATTAGAATATGAGACTGATTCTAAATTAATGAGACTGATTAATAATTAAGGTAAAACAAATTATATCTACTTTAAAGGAGTAATAGGTGAAACCCTTACACACTTTTCTAATTAGTGCAATCCAGGTAAAATTAGTGGAATCAACACAATCCAGGAAGCCTGAGCAAAATTCTGGTGAGGACTTTTACTTTCTGAACCTGGAATTGACACCTCTGGTGTCAGTGCTGTTTAACTGTGTACTGATGAACTCTATCTGTACCAGCAGGATAGGAGTAAACATCTGTACCAGCAGGATAGGAGTAAACACCTGTACCAGCAGGATAGGAGTAAACATCTGTACCAGCAGGATAGGGGTAAACATCTGTACCAGCAGGATAGGGGTAAACATCTATACCAGCAGGATAGGGGTAAACATCTGTACCAGCAGAATAGGAGTAAACATCTGTACCAGCAGGATAGGGGTAAACATCTGTACCAGCAGGATAGGGGTAAACATCTGTACCAGCAGGATAGGGGTAAACATCTGTACCAGCAGGATAGGGGTAAACATCTGTACCAGCAGGATAGGAGTAAACATCTGTACCAGCAGGATAGGGGTAAACATCTGTACCAGCAGGATAGGGGTAAACATCTGTACCAGCAGGATAGGGGTAAACATCTGTACCAGCAGGATAGGAGTAAACATCTGAAGAGACTTTGAGAATGCTGGTGGCCATGTGAATCCAGTGCTTGTGGTAGGAAGTGTTGATTGTGTGTGGAGAGACCCTGATGATCAACATCAACAAACAACTTCCTCATCAACAAAACTTCAAGGTAAACATTCACAGCAAATTACAGTGTTATAAACACAGACACAAACCACCAAAGCACAATATAACAGATTAACACTAGGAGTTCTATTACTACTGTCTGACTACACTAACACTAGGAGTTCTATTACTACTGTCTGACTACACTAACACTAGGAGTTCTATTACTACTGTCTGACTACACTAGGGGTGCACGATATGGACTAGAATTACAATGTGCGATAACATTGTTGGATATCCCGATATCGATGTGAACCACGATAAATTAAGATTAAAATACAGAGATGTAGTGTCTCTCTGAACAGCAGCACGTTAATTAGTTTTTTTTTTTTTTACTGTGTAATGCAGTGGTTCCCAAACTTTTTCTGCCGTGCCCCCCTTTAGTAGATCAGAATATTTTTGCGCCCCCCCCCCCCCCCCCATATTGACGGATGCACCGATTCACGTTTTTCACTTCTGATACCGATTCAGATATCTGAGGCTTAGTGTCGGCCGATACTGATCCGATAGCGATCTGATAGAGTAAAGCAGTGCTGAATCAACTTAAAACATTTTTTTTAACACAGACATACTGAATTACAAGTTTATTGAAAACTCTGCACCAGTACAGCACACTTAAACACACATAAAAACATGTAAAAACAACACAACTTGCTTTTGTTCAGTGCAATTATGAATAGAACATTGAATGTCAAATAAATAATACCAAAGAACCTGAAACTGACAAAAACAATTCACAACTTTGGTCAAACATGAAAAAAATAAACTGCAAGAAACCTTTGAAATGGTTCAAGAATTCTAAATATAATTTAAAATAAATAAGGAGATGAAATAAGAGAAACAGCAATACCTATGCGGCTAGTTTGCTAGCGCAGACATCACGCAGAGCACAAAGCATACGGCCAGAAATATGTGTACTGTCTCTTTAAGGGAGCGAGTTGAGCGCGCGTATGGAATATTGTTGTTTTTTTAGCTTTCTGGCCCGTAGACCGACTCAGACCACTGCTCTTTATTTTATTTCTGTAAGTAACGCATTCAATAAGCTTTGGACAACTCACCAGTTCATGTATGAACAGTCAAGTAATGCAGAAGCCCAGGTTTATTTTGGTCAACCAGCAAATAAACGGACTAAGTGGAATACCACCAGCGCGAGTACGAGTCAGTGATTCACCTCTCCTCTGTGTGCTTTGTGTTTCACTCGCCTGTTAACTGTCCAAGTTCACTTCTATCCGGGACAGAGTGGATATTTAAGGTTGAACTAACTCCGATATGCGTTACAAGCATAGAATTAGACTGAATAGATCTGTTTTTATGGATCGGTCACATTGTCACCGATACCCGATCTAGAATTTTTTCAGATATTAATATCGGAATCGGTGCATCCCTAAATTGACACATGTGCACATGTTTTACTTCCAAGCTCCGTGCCCCCCCTGCAATAGCTCCGCGCCCCACCTAGGGGGCGCGCCCCCCACTTTGGGAACCACTGGTGTAATGAATCCAGAATAATTCCAAATATTTTGCAGGTTTATTCAACAATAGATTCAATCTAGGTTTATACTTTCACGAGTGACCGTAGCGCGACTCCGCACACCTCGCGTAAACCTCCGCGAACGGCGGAAGCGTTTAATCTTGCCGTGTCACATTCTTTGCAGTGTTGTCCGAAACGATATGTAGGCCTAGTAGTATAGAAAAAACACCCCTCAAATACAGGGGAATGAACATTTACCTGACCAATTTTAATGTTGCTTTGTGTATCAGGTTTGAAAAGTGCTGGAATTTAGGCTAAAGTACTTGAAATTGTAACTACTTCGTTTCACAACAAATATCTGTCTGACTGAAGAGTTCTCTTGTAATTACATTAACAAATACGAGCCTCTTGTAATTCCAGGACGAAACATGAAAGAACGTGAAGACGTTAAGATTGGGCGTTTTGAAAATAAACAGCCATTAAATAATGTGATTAAAAAAGCGAATTATTTCGAATCATTTAGAGTATATGTATAAATATTTAACTCAATTAAGTTTAACGAGCTGGAAATTATTGAAATGGACCTTGAAAGTGACGTACAAGTGCTTTAATTCCACCTTGTATAGGTGTATGAACCCGGCAAACATGACTGTTCTCATTGCGCTGAAACACGGCGCGCGAACTTACAAAATTCGAGAGGTGCACGACCTCGTGAATCGACAGCGCCCGAGACCATCGCGCACGGGCGAAGCCACCGTGATTACGTTATTTTCGCCTTGCGGACCCTCGCGCTGCGTCAAGTGTAAACCAGGCTTAAACCAAATCGCGTGTCTGATGAGCGTGTTCACCTCACTCTGCCTCTTGCCTACTTACGTCACGTGATCATAGTCTGCAGCGCGAATAGCTCCCTCTATTGCTGGACGAGGATAATGGAATTTAAGTTTGCTGTTATTCAAGGAGTTATCGTGGCTCTTTCGATGTGTTTATCGTGAAACTTCACATCGCGATAACGATAAAAATACGATTCATCGTGCAGCCCTAGACTACACTAACACTTGGAGTTCTATTACTACTGTCTGTCTCCACTAACACTAGGAGTTCTATTACTACTGTCTGACTACACTAACACTAGGAGTTTTATTACTACTGTCTGACTACACTAACACTAGGAGTTCTATTACTACTGTCTGTCTCCACTAACACTAGGAGTTTTATTACTACTGTCTGACTACACTAACACTAGGAGTTCTATTACTACTGTCTGTCTCCACTAGCACTAGGAGTTCTATTACTACAGTCTGACTACACTAACACTAGGAGTTCTATTACTACTGTCTGTCTACACTAACACTAGGAGTTCTATTACTACAGTCTGACTACACTAACACTAGGAATTATATTACTACTGTCTGTATTATCTATCACAGACTCACATACTCACCGTGTTCCTCTGAAATAGATTCATGTGTCTCATAAAATGATGATCCTGCTCAGTCTCTCTCACTCTGATCTGAATCTGTTTGTCCTGTTCAGTTTCTCATATGAGTCTGTAGGAGGTGGAGACTCCAGATTCAGGTTTATCTCCCACTGCTGAATAACAGGACCAGAGTGGCTCACAGGTAAGTGGTTCACAGGTGAGGAATGCAGCCAGACTGCTACAAGTACACACATGTTGTATCATGCACAACATACAGAACTACTGTAAATAAATGCTGTTTAACTGTGTACTGATGAACTGTATCTGTACCAGCTGGAGGTGTTGATGGTGTGTGGAGAGACCCTGATGATCTTCTCAGTTGGTCTCACGAGCCTCTGTAGATGCTGGTGGTTTGAGATACCAGTCCACATATCAGACAGCTGTTGGACACGTTAGACCAGAGATGGGGACTCGAGTTTGGGACTCGGACTCGAGTCGCACTTAAGTCGCATATACAGTGACTTTAGACTCGACTTAGACAACCTTTTCTCCGCCTGTCTGTATGCTTTTTACTTCCTGCTGACGTAACATTTTCGGCACACGGACCCTCGCGCCGATCGCGACGCATCAAGTATTTCGCAAGTGACCGTTGCGCGTGACTCCACACACCTCACACGAAACATCGCGATCATGGCGGCGCTGGTGAGGACGCTCACTTCTGTTTCACCATTCATAATAAGTTTTGGGTACAAAACAAGTACAAGTAGCAAATAGAAGAGCAGCAAACTGCAGCATGTGTGGCATAAAAATACAGGACGCTGGTTCCACCACATCTACTTTTATTCACCACCTGAAAACCCAGCCGGAAGGGTTAGTCACTGCCTGAAAGGTTATTAGCTGTAAGGAATGCCACCTGATCTCCACCTAACCAGCCTCACCTGACACTCATCACCACACCCCCTGTATCTCTACTTAAACGCCCACATTCCACTTCCTAGTCGCGAAGTATTGCCGACTCATGCCGCATACCAAGCCTTTCTATTACCTGTCTGCTTTCCTGTGTTCCGACCCTCGCTTACGTCCCCGACCTCGTCTCCTGCCTACTCCCTCTGTACCTCCCGACTTCGGCTCCCCCGGTATGACCCTGGACCGTCCTGACCACGCCAAGACAACGCAGTTGTTACTAGTCATAGTGCTCGTGATACACCTGCCTGTGTTTGTACCAACGTTTCATTTCAATAAAAGCGGTGTTCTTCCGCATTTGGATCCCTCTCTGCCTGTTCAATACGTTACAGAAATACTTCGCCTAACCATGGATCCAGCAGAAGATACACTAAAGACACTCACCGAGACGGTCCAACAACTCGTGGGGATAGTTCGAGATCAAGGACTCCAAGTGGCAGCACTCCAGGAAGCCGTTCGTCTCGTCACAACGACAACCTCCACACCCGTGAGCGTCCCCGTAGCCGTACCCGAACGTTACGACGGGTCTCCCGACCGATGCCGTAACTTCCTCATGCAGTGTTCAATATACTTCACGTACCACCACGCTCGATTCCAAGCAGAGTTGCCAAGGGTCCACTTCATTCTCTCGTTTCTCACTGGTACAGCAGGTGCTTGGGGCACCGCTTTGTGGGACACCAAAGACCCAGCCCTCCAGTCAGAGAACCAGTTCACAACGCTGCTCCGAGCAGTCTTCGATCACCCTGCTGACGGTCGCGACATCGGAGACCGACTCTACGACATCCAGCAAGGACAACGGAGCACAGCAGATTATGCTAGGGAGTTCCGCACACTGGCAGCAGGGAGCGGTTGGAGCGACTCAGCCTTGAGGAACGTGTTTCGTCGGGGTCTGAGGACCGACGTGCAGGTCGAACTCGCCTGTCGGGGAGAAGCATTCTCTTTAGCTGAGTTCGTTCAGGCAGCGATACGAGTAGACAAATTGTTGGGGCCCTACCGCTCCGAAATAGAGGACACTCCCATTCCCATGTCCTGTGCACCATCTCCCCGCGTATGTGAACAGAACCCCCATGAATCTGATGAGTCCATGCGGCTAGGCAGGTCCCCACTCACTTACCAACCCTTACTGGTTACCCAGAGGAAAAACCAAGTTAACCTACCAGTACTAGTATCTTGGGGGGGCATAGACACGAACCTGTCGGCTTTAGTGGATTCAGGAGCGGCTGGCGATTTCATAGACCGGGACCTAGCCTATCACCTCCACCTTCCCACCGTACCTATGGATCCCCCCCTGAAAATCAACTCGCTAAACGGACAGCCTTTGGGTGAGGGTGTAATTTCACTTCGTACCTGCCCCGTAGATCTACGAGTGGGCCTGTTCCACAGCGAGATGCGGGAGTTTTTCTTAATATCCACGCCCCGGGATCCTCTCATACTAGGTTTTCCCTGGCTATCGGCTCACGACCCGGAAATCTCCTGGAAGAGACGAGAGCTAGTACGGTGGAAAACCCGTTGTCTCGGAAATTGTATTCACTTACCACTCCGGTCCTCCTCAGTAGAAAGTCCTGATACACCCCTGTCTGAGGTCATCCCCATACAGTATCGTGGATTCGCTGACGTGTTCGACAAGGACAGTGCCTGTCGTCTGCCTCCCCATCGGCCATGTGATTGCGCAATCGACCTCCTCCCAGGAGCCCCCTTACCTCGTAGGACGAAACCTTACCCTCTCTCACGTCCCGAGGATCAGGCGATGGAGTCCTACGTCACCGAAGCCCTACAGAAGGGATTTATTCGACCATCCACTTCTCCTGTCGCAGCTGGCTTCTTTTTCATCGAAAAGAAAGGAGGGGGATTACGTCCTTGTATTGATTACCGTGCCCTTAACGCAGTCACATCGAAGTACGCTTACCCTCTTCCCTTTATCACCGCCTCACAAGAACGTCTGATGGGGCGAACCTCTTTACGAAGTTGGATCTACGGAGTGCGTACAACTTGATTCGAATCCGAGAGGGCGATGAGTGGAAAACCGCCTTTATCACCGCAAGGGGGCACTATGAGTACCTCGTAATGCCATATGGACTGACGAATAGTCCCTCCGTGTTCCAGGCATTTATGGATGACATCTTCCGTGATATGATTGATGATTTCGTGTTTGTCTATATTGACGATATCCTAATTTATTCCCCGTCTGTCTCTGAACATGTCCGACACGTCTCAGCGGTGTTGCAGCGCCTGCGGGAACACCACCTGTATGTAAAGGCTGAGAAATGTGAGTTTCATCGTTCCACAGTGACTTTCCTCGGATGTACGCTCTCTCCTGGTCAGGTCTCCATGGATACAGATAAAGTCAAGGCAGTCACGGACTGGCCAACCCCCCGTTCTACTAAAGAACTGCTGCGATTCCTGGGTTTCGCCAACTTCTGTCGCCGTTTTATCCACGGCTTTGGTGAGTTGGCAGCTCCTCTTACCAATCTCCTTAACACTGGAACTCCTGAGATTTCAAGGTTCTGAGGACATCACCCCTCCTTCTCCTGCCCAATTAGCAGGACCATACATATGTTAATTTCAGAGCAAGACAGGAGCAGAAAGACAGGCAGGAGCTCTGTGGCAGGAGCTCTGTGGTGCACCAGGTCTAGTCTGTGTGCAGTCTGTGTGCACCAGGTCTAGTTTGTAGTCTAAAATAAATAAATAAAGTTTAGCCCTGTTTCGGCGTTATGTGTGAAGCGCTACATATTGACATAAGTATTATTTAGAGCGGTGAACCATTATCATTAGCGTGGTATTGGCGTTATGTATGAAGCAAGCGTCTCAGATTTTCTTGTGCATGCACTTCAATAGCGCCACACATTTACATGGCTGAACCAACCATTATCACGGGTCCATATTGTTCCCGTGAAACACATTATCATTAGCGTGGTATTGGCGTTATGTATGAAGCAAACGTCCCAGATTTTCTTGTGTATGCACTTCAATAGCGCCACACATTTACATGGCTGAACCAACCATTATCACGGGTTCATATTGTTCCCGTGAAACACATTATCATTAGCGTGGTATTGGCGTTATGTATGAAGCAAGCGTCCCAGATTTTCTTGTGTATGCACTTCAATAGCAGCAACAAAGTAATAAAGGTATAGTAAAGTAATATTTATTTTTACATTTACTTATTTTTACTCATACAGCATAGTAACATAATTTTTTTTTGCAGTGTTTATGCTTGTGTTTGACTGATATTTCGTTTGTGTAAATAAGATATTTCGTTCATGTAAATAACTTAGCGTCATTTATTTATTTTTACTCATACAGCATAGTAATATAATATTTTTTGCAGTGTTTATGCTTGTGTTTGACTGATATTTCGTTCGTGTAAATAAGATATTTCGTTTGTGTAAATAACTTAGCGTCATTTATTTATTTTTACTCATACAGCATAGTAATATAATATTTTTTGTGTTTTCTTGTGTTTGACTGATATTTCGTTCGTGTAAATAAGATATTTCGTTTGTGTAAATAACTTAGCGTCATTTATTTATTTTTACTCATACAGCATAGTAATATAATATTTTTTGCAGTGTTTATGCTTGTGTTTGACTGATATTCACGGATTGCCGTGAACCATTATCACGGGTCCAATCAACTTTTATTGTTCCCGTGTATGCAGGGGATTAGCCCGGTTTCGGTTTCGGCGTTATGTGTGAAGCGCCACCTATTATAATAAAGTATAATTAGTATGCGCTGTTGTGGGTGTGTTCTTCAGAGTCATGATAAAAGCTGAAACCCAAAGGCAGGCGACTTACATTTTCACTACTATCCTGTGTGGAGACGACGCAAAACACCATGGCAAGACAGAGGACGTTCACCGGTCAAGAAGTTGCGGCTTTGCTGACCAACGAGGACTGCTGTGAGTCCGATGTGGGAGAAGGACCCTCCTGTTTTTTGACCAGCGATTCATCCGATGAAGAAAGAAGCAGTACATCGGATGAGGTACAACAGAGCCCTCCAAGGAAGAGACGGACACAGGCTGACACCACACCTGCACCAACCGTACGGGCAAAAGATGGAACTGTTTGGGAGAAGGTTGGCATCGCACGCTCTCGTGTCAGCAGCTGTTCGCCTAATTCAACATTTGTTGAGCCGTCCGGGCCTACAGAGCATGCAAAGGTATAGTAACTTCATATTTCTTTCCAGTGTTTCTGCTTGTGTTTGAATGATATTTAGTACGTGTAATTTACCTAGCGTCATTTGTTTACTTTTACTAATACAGCGTAGGATCACAAGCAGACTGCAGAGTTTTCTGTGTTTGCTCGACATGGAGATGCTGCGAATCATCACAGACTGCACTGTCCATGAACAGACAGCCCGCAGAACAGACAGCAGCTGGAGTTTGTCGGTCAGCGAGTTTATGGCATTCGTAGCAATCCTATTTCTACGAGCAGTCCTCTGTCCAGTTGGAGCGATGTCGGACTGTTGGTCGGCAAAATATAACATGTACTTCTTTGTATTTGTTCTTTGCAGTGCGCCGTTGACATCATGGACCAGAAGGCGCGTGCATACACAGTGCGCGCAGGAACACGCCGGTGGCCCGTTGCAGTGTTTTATAACATACTTGACCTGGCAGCGATGAACGCGCATGTTTTGTACACGGCATGTACGGGGTCCACAGAGAGTAGGAGAGTTTTTATGTGTACTCTTGCTGAGGAACTCCGTCTTCGTTTCCTACAGGAAAAGGAGTTGAAGAGAACGCCACGTCCTTCGCCTGCTCCTGGAAAGAAGACTACGTGTCAGGTGCAGACAAACTGCAACCGGAACCACAGCATAACCCCGTGCGCTGCATGCGGCAAGTACACCTGTCGCAAGTGTAGGGCAGAGTGTCCCTGGCTGTGTGGCAACTGTGTACCTAAAACTACATGAAGGTACGTCGATAAGTATATTTATATATATATGAATGAATTAATGTTTCAATTTATATAGCGCCTTATCTAAATACCCAAGGCGCTTTACAATTGTTAACACAGCTACGTTACAGACAACCAATCACACACACATATATATACACACACACTATTATTTGAACATAACCAAAAATCTCTTCTCTTTCTGTTCCACAGTCGCACATCATGAAACCCGGTGTCACGGTCTGCCCCGCATCTCCTGCCATTTCATGTCTGTTTCCGTGTTAGTCCTCTGTTTATTTCTCGTCGTGGTTGCTGGTTATTTTTCTCATGGTTGCTGGAATTGGATTCCCGTTCTGTTATGACCCATGCCTGTGATATTTTCACAGAATCAATTTATACATGAATGAATTCGTTCTAAATATAACATGTACTTCTGTGCGTGCATACACAGTGCGCGCAGGAACACGCCGGTGGCCCGTTGACCTTGGCAGCGATGAACGATGAACCTGCCGCAAATGTAAGAAAGAGGGTCCCTGGCTGGTACACATGAATAAATTCGTTCAAAATATAACATGTACTTTGTTCTTTGCAGTGCGCCGTTGACAGACATCATGAAGGTGCGTGCATACACAGTGCGCGCAGGAACACGCCGGTGGCCCGTTGCATGCAGCGAGTACACCCTGGCTGTGTAGCAACTGTTGGCTACAACTACATGAAGGTACGTTGATAAGTAGGCCTACATACGTAACACCACATATGTTACGTATTTTTGTCTTCTGAAAGATTTTATTCAAAATGTATGGTGTACCTTGAATTGTTCTCCACAGCATCAACGCGTGTGTTGCATGCGGCAAGTGCATCTGGCGAGTACACCCTCAACTTCAAGACACCCTCAACTTTCTTGACATTCCACTTCAAGAAACCCGGAATAGACATCCATGTTTGATCAAAATAAAGTTGTTTTACAGCACATGAATTTGTTCTTCCTGTCTTTTCCTCTCCTTTTCCAGTCTGCTGTTTAGATCACAACATTTATCAGCCATATATATAATTGCGCCATATAATTTCTTAGCTTTTCAAACGCGAATTCAAACGCGGAAACAGAAAGTGTAACAAATATTATATAGTGTAGTAAATATACAAAGAGCTTCAAACAATATACAAAGAGGTTCAGACAATTTTATTTATTTTTATTGTTTGACGCGACTCATTTGAGAAACTCTCTACGTGCGCTTGAATTGTATTTTTTGAAACACGAGTCTACAAAATTTCCGCTGTTTGTTGTAGGATCGGTAACATATACAGTCTGCTTGTTTGTAACCAAGTTTTTCGTGAAGTATCACGTTTGGTGCCTTGTATGAGCTTGGAGGTGAGCCGCTTGTGCTTTGGCAGGCGTATGAGCTGGGGGTGAGACGCTTCCACCGCATTACCAAGACAATGGGCGTTAATCTCTTCACAGCAGGGGAGTGGGCTACATGGACCTTACTAAGCCTTGCGAAAATTTTCGCGGCCGTCGGGTTCCTAGTGTTAAAGGGGGAAAGTCACGGGAGTTTATCTGGACTGCCGAGGAAGACCGAGCGTTTTCGCTCCTTAAACGGGCTTTCACGTCGGCTCCTGTACTGCATCTCCCTGACCCCCTGCTCCAGTTCATCGTGGAGGTCGACGCCTCGGAGGTGGGAGTGGGCGCTGTTCTCTCGCAGCGTCAGGGAAACCCGCCGAAGTTATATCCCTGCGCCTATTACTCAAAGAAACTGTCAGCCGCTGAGATGAATTACGACGTCGGTGACCGAGAGCTCCTAGCCATTAAACTTGCCCTCGAACAGTGGCGTCATTGGTTGGAGGGAGCGACACACCCCTTCTTAGTCTATACAGACCACAAGAATTTAGAATATCTGAAATCTGCCAAGCGACTGAACCCGCGGCAAGCCAGATGGGCGTTATTCTTCTCTCGATTTCGCTTCACTGTAACTTACCGACCCGGATCAAAGAACGTCAAAGCGGATGCCCTTTCCCGACTGTATGAAAAGGACACTGTTGTTAAGGAACCCGAGTATATTCTGCAGGATTCCTGTTTCCTTGCTGTCATCAGGTGGGAGATTCAGGAGGAGTTGGATGAAGCCCTGCGTACCGATCCAGGTCCTGTGGAATGCCCCGAGGGTAAACAGTACGTCCCCGTACCCCTTAGGGGGCGTGTCCTCCAACTCGCTCACGACACGGCAGGCACGGGTCACCCAGGTATTACACGTACACGACACCTCATCTCACAACGTTATTGGTGGCCGTCCTGGGAAGATGACATCAGGGATTACGTGTTAGCGTGCTCGGTCTGCGCCCAATCCCGCACTCCCCGTACTCTCCCAGCAGGAAAACTCCTTCCTCTACCTGTTCCTCTCCGGCCCTGGACTCACCTCGCTGTGGATTTTGTCACAGATCTACCCACTTCTGGAGGTAACACAGTTGTTGTGGTTATCGTAGACCGATTCTCTAAAATGTGCCGCTTGGTTCCTCGCCCCAAACTACCTACAGCTATGGAATCCGCGCTGGATCTGTTTAATTATGTCTTTCGCATATACGGCTTACCTGAAGATATCGTCTCAGACCGAGGAGCACAATTCACATCTCGGGTCTGGAGGCAGTTCTGCAAGCTTCTCGGCATAACTGTTAGTCTGACTTCGGGTTACCACCCCCAATCTAACGGAGAGGTAGAACGATACAACCAAGAATTAGGGAGGTTTCTCCGTCAGTATTGTGCCTCCCAACATGACTGGCACAAATACCTCCCGTGGGCAGAATATGCCCGCAACTCCATCATACACTCCGCAACCAAACTCACACCCTTCCAATGTGTCTATGGTTATCACCCTGCATTCTTCCCGTGGGACAAGACACCCGCTGACGTCCCGGCCCTGGATGAGTGGCTCAAGCGCAGTGCCCGCACCTGGGAGATGGCACATGTCCATTTACGCCGCGCCCTGCACACACGCCGGCTCAACGCGGATCGCCGTCGTCTTCCAGCCCTAATCTATCATCCGGGACAGAGGGTATGGCTATCGACACAAAACCTACATTTGAAACAGCGTAGTAAAAAGCTTAGCCCACGGTACATTGGGCCATTCAAGATACTCAGCAGAGTCAACGCTGTCTCGTATAAGCTCCTTATGCCTGCTCATTATCGTGTCAATCCTGTCTTCCATGTCTCTCTCCTTAAGCCAGTTCACTATAGTCCGTTCACCACTCCCCCTGTGTCCACTAGCCCTCCGGATCCCCTGGAAATCGACGGTCGACCGGCATACATCGTCCGGGAGCTTCTGGAGTCTCGGCGCCGAAGGAACGGACTCCAGTACCTCGTGGACTGGGAAGGATATGGTCCCGAGGAGCGGGCCTGGATTCCGGCGAGGGATGTCCTCTGCCCTACCATGATCGCGGATTTCCACGCAACGCACCCCAACTTTCCCGCTCCCAGGCGCCGCGGTAGACCCCCGGCTCGTCGTAGAGCGTCGGGTGCCGCTCCTTTGAGGGGGGGTACTGTAAGGAATGCCACCTGATCTCCACCTAACCAGCCTCACCTGACACTCATCACCACACCCCCTGTATCTCTACTTAAACGCCCACATTCCACTTCCTAGTCGCGAAATATTGCCGACTCATGCCGCATACCAAGCCTTTCTATTACCTGTCTGCTTTCCTGTGTTCCGACCCTCGCTTACGTCCCCGACCTTGTCTCCTGCCTAGTCCCTCTGTACCTCCCGACTTCGGCTCCCCCGGTATGACCCTGGACCGTCCTGACCACGCCAAGACAACGCAGTTGTTACTAGTCATAGTGCTCGTGATACACCTGCCTGTGTTTGTACCAACGTTTCATTTCAATAAAAGCGGTGTTCTTCCGCATTTGGATCCCTCTCTGCCTGTTCAATACGTTACATTAGCAATATTGCAATATTGGTATTGACTTCCCACCAGTGCACCAGTAGAGAGGGTGTTCAGTCATGGAGGCCATAATGCGCCCTCACCGAGGCAGGCTAAGTGCAAGTACCCTGTCAATCTTGATCTTTTTAAAATGTAATGCGTTAGTTGCATAAACATTTTCCTTGTATTGGACACTGAAAGACACCTTGAAGTTCAAATAGATTGTGTTTGATCCAGTTCATTAGGAGACAAATAGTTGTTGCTGCAGGGCTTTTTATGTCAGAATCATTATTATTGTAAAATTTGAATTCTGTTTTTAATTTTTATTTTATAATCACTAATTTGGTTGCTATTTTCCTTATATGCAGACCTTTAATATATATAGTTAAAAATGTGATTTTTTAATTTCACAGCCCTCCTTTATCTTTTAGAACAAAATATAGCAGATGTTCTACTGAAAGAAGAGAATATTGTATCCAGAAAAATGTCAGTTTTGTAAGAAAAATACTTTTTGGAGAAAAATACGGATACAAAATTTATCTGGAAAACATTTGTGTGTGCGTGCACACTTTTAAAAATTGTATTTCTTCATTTACCAGTTTAAGCTATTATACATCAGAAGTGTCTGTGACGGGCAGGGTGAGCAACTAAAAAGGAAGCGATCACGCCAAGTCTCAGGGAAAGAGGATGGTTTAATAGAAAGTGTGCAAACCAAAAACCCATGCATTGTTCCAAATGAAGGAAATAATAACCAGCAGTCAACTGGTACAAGGACAAGACATATATAGACGAACAAACGACCCTCAGGTGAGACGGATCACGGGTCCCGCCCACCTGAAGGACGAACATCACGTGACCAAAAACAGGACATCTGCCACTGTAAACGGGGGCGACCGGCAGGGGGCCCCCCCCACAACGTGACAGACCCCCCCACCAAAGCCGCACTCCCCTCCGGATGTGCGGCTTACAGCGGCAGCACACAAAACACAACAAAGGGGCGGGAGGGCGGGGACAAGACAGGGACCCGTTCCCTGCCGTCCTGAGCTTAAACACAAAACACATAAAGGCTCCTCGTCACAGGACGCAGACCAGGCAGGGACCCGTTCCCTGCAGTCCTGGAGCTGAAACATAAAACACATAGATTAGCTCGCCTCCTGGGCGGGACCCTGGACTGACTGGGCCGTCAACAAGACGATAACCACGCCCCGGTCGCTCACAGGGCCCTCGCGCCCTAACCGGCCTTAGGCCGCTTAAGCCCCACCGCTGTGCGCGGACCAGGAGCACATGGCCCAACAAACGTCATAGGTGTGGATGTGTGCAGGCTGCCACACTGGGGTGCGGCCACGGCTTCTACCGACCACCTCCCAAACCTACCTCCTTGCTCGGAGCTGACCCCTGCCCTTTTCGCTAGGGGTCACCCCAGACTCCTGGGGAGTGAACCCCTCCCGGGGCCCCTCATCTCAAGGTGGACTCCTCCACCCAACCCAGGAGTGCCAGAGACCAGGGCCCTGGCAATCCGCATCAGGGACACGCTGGTCACCCTGAGCTTGAAGGGGAGGGTCCTGCAACACATCACACACACGCACACAGACAACACATAACACAAAACGCGCACTGCTCTGACCTTTGCACCCCCTTATACCCAGGGGGGAGGGGACCCCTTCTTGGCATTAGGAGACACCCTGTCCATACACCCCAGGCATCCTCAGCCTACAAAGGGGTACAGGGGCTCCTCCCTGCTCAGGGGTCCCTCCCAAAGGTCAGTTCTCCCTAAGGAGCAGCGCATTCTGAGCCACATGCCGTGGCTCAGGAACCCCATAGCTCCCCCCAAAAAACATATTTAGGGGGGGCCCCTCCGGGGAACAACAAAACAAAAAACACAGACACAACATATAACATACACGCACCAAAGGTGCCCTCCATGCCACCTCAAGTGGCACGGGACCTCAAATGGGCCCCTCCCCACACACAGTGAAGAGGGGTGCAAGAGAGGAATTACATAAAACAAAGCACGCTACACGCTAGGACAAAACGAACACGCAAAGACAGAACACAAACAAACGGACAGGACCCACCGATGCGCGCGCTCTGTGGAGCGCAACGCGCCTACTCCAGCTCTCTCTCCGTCACCGTTTTCCCAATGGGATCCGCAGATCTTTGGAGAGAGAGAGCTATACGCGAGCGGCTTACGCGTCACGCCCACAGCGACGCGTCTCTCAGGCTCGCAGTCGCTCACCCCCGTCACCACGGGATATTGGGTGAGCTAGGCGAAAAGAGCCGAGAGACTCTCGCATCTAACGCGGTCTAGCGTGCGGCACGCACCGATGGACCATACCTGTCAAGTGTCCCGTATTGGCCGGGACAGTCCCGTATTTTACTGCTCTGTCCCGGCGTCGTCCCGTATTTTTATTTGTCCCGTATTTGTCCCGTATTTCCAATATCTCACGCCGAAAAAAAATATCCAGTTTATTTACATCAGATCCCCATATATGATTCAATACGTTACTAGTTCGCTAGCTCTGGCGCCATCCACCGGCGATATAACACTTAATCTGTGTCCATTTTACGTTCGCCACCCCCCCCCCCCCCGCTCAACAACTTTAGTTCGCCAACCCCCCCCCAGGAACGTCCCGTATTTTTAAATACAAAACTTGACAGGTATGCGATGGACCCGTCTACATACACACACGAACACCACCAGCAAAACACACACACCACGGCACACTCACACACTCGCTCACGTCCGCGTTGTTATTAAAACAAAACACTACAACATACATACACACACACACACACATATACAGACGATAACGAACAACGGACGAGCGTACTGTGAGGTACCGGTAGTTTCGCTGGGCGAGAGCGGAGTCTACTGGTCCCCAGCTCTAGTCACCGCCGTGTTATTTTACGGGTCTCAACACAAACAACATTTAAACACGGCGGGACGAGTGGGGACAGACTCAACACACTCTCGGACAAACACAACAAACACACAGCACGTAGACAAACACTTACCACGAGACATGACCAGGAACGAAGGAGAAAGTAAAGGAGACTGGCGGCTTCCGAAAGGTGGCTGGTTATTCTGTGACGGGCAGGGTGAGCAACTAAAAAGGAAGCGATCACGCCAAGTCTCAGGGAAATAGGATGGTTTAATAGAAAGTGTGCAAACCAAAAACCCGTGCATTGTTCCAAATGAAGGAAATAATAACCAGCAGTCAACTGGTACAAAGACAAGACATATATAGACAAACAAACGACCCTCAAGTGAGACGGATCACGGGTCCCGCCCACCTGAGGGACGAACATCACGTGACCAAAAACAGGACCGCTGCCGCTGTAACCGGGGGCGACCGGCAGGGCCCCCCCCCCCACAACGTGACAGTGTCATAACAGACCATTACAACTATACAGTGATTTGCGACTACAGTGTCACTCAAATATTTGAGACTTGACTTGGACTTGAGAACAAAGACTTGTGACATGACTTAGACTTGAGGTCAAAGTCTTGAGACTTGACTTGGACTTGCAAAAAATGACTTGTGAGCATCTCTGCGTTAGACAGCTAGTCAGGATACTGTTGCCCTGTTGAAGGGGCTCTATGTGGCAGTGCTCATGTTGGTCTTCACTGATGACTATTCCATACATAACAGATGTTGTTTTTTTTTTTTTGCACCTGCCCCCAACACCCCCCCCACCCCACACCCAAGATTAAGAGGCAGCGCCCCCCACCACCACCAACCAGGACAAGCACACAGATATCCCTAGTCTGCACCAAGCCCTCCAGCCCCAGGAAGTAATTGACACAAGCACCCCCCCAGGGGGGGCCCTGAGGGTCACAAGCAGCCCCCCCAGGGTCAATCCCCAGCTACCTGCTATGCCACCGGAAGATGAAACCACAGCCATCCACCCCGACTAAGTAATGGAACTGATCAGTGGGAACCAAAGCATTAAATTCCTCCAACTGGTTTTTAAAGGAAGCAGACATTCCGTCCAGACTAATTTCATCAAGTAATAATGGGTAATATGCAGATCTTTTTCTGATTTCCAATTAATGAGGATGATTTTCTTGGCGATGCATAGGGCAAAAAAGTCAAAAAGTCAAATTTATTTATATAACGCTTTTCACAATACACGTTGTCACAAAGCAGCTTTACAATCGTATGGGTCCAGATCCCTAATATGCAAGCCAAAGGCGACAGTGGCGAGGAAAAACTCCCTATAGGGTGGGGATTAGGAAGAAACCTCGGGAGGACCAAGACTCAAAAGGGAACCCATCCTCCATTGGGCGGTCCGTTAACACAAGTCCGTAGTCGCAGGGTGGTTTCAAAGTTCCACAGCAACAGTCCAGGCTCCTGTTCCCCGGCCAAGCAGCCTCAGTCCCCTCGGTGCAGGCGGTGGGCCTCAGGCGGTGGGCCTCAGGCGGGCCAGCATCAGCACGACCCCTCGTGGCAACGGCTCATCCAACCCCGGCATCAGCACGTCCACCGGCAAGCCAGACTATCCCCCAGGTGCCTGCAGGTGCCTGTATCCAATCGTCTTGGGTGGAGGCATGCAAGAAGATAGAAATACTGACTGAGTGGACATGAATTTAAACCACCATTGATTTAAATGTACATAGCTCACGTGCTCACATAGGGCAGTGAGCACTATGTGTGATGTGTTTGCCTCTATAATGTGACACCGGGACAGAGACAGCAGGAGGAAGAGGCTGTGAGCGAAAGACTTTATTATCCATACTTAGAATAACACAAATACTCAGGACACTTGGCAGGACAAACACAAAGGAATACTTAAACGAATGAAGAACAGCAGAAAGTCCACAAATAGGCAGAAGTCTGAAGTGCAGAGCAGATTATCCCACATAGTGAGGTGAGGGTACAGGCTGAATGCACAA